>NC_071087.1:162743497-163020047 GCF_027358695.1 Spea bombifrons | reverse complement strand
CAGATAAAGGGAGTTTATGGGAACAAGACCAGGTTTTTGGCGATGAATGCGACTTACATTGCCGTGTACAGCGCTGAGTTTAAGGGGGGGGTGTTATCCATGAAACTTTAAGAACTTAACCGTTTGTACGCCAAAGGAAAGACCTAAGCAGAGGCTGAACATCACAAGGCCCGTGTGGCCGGCGAGGAGCCCGTACGTACCTGTACCTGTTTCTGCGGCTGTGTCTGTGGAGCTGAGATCTGTGTTTTCTCCCGAGTGCCCCGGGTGCGTTCACTTCCCACCGAAGTCATCATATACAGTATATACAAAACAATGTATGTACAAAATAGAAAATCTGGGAGAGAAGAGAGAAACATTAGCACAAAAATAACCGCAGAACAACTCAAAGAGAGGCGGAGTCATCGGACAGGGCGGAGTCATCAGACGGGGCGGATGAGGATCCGCCCCAATAACTCTGCCCCTCTCAGCGCATTCATCTCCCCACCCGACGGACGCAGTTCCTGCCGAACGCCAGCCACGAGACAAAGCTTCCCGGCAATATCTTTAGATTTAAGGGGAATGAAGTCTGCGCCGGACACGATGCAGAACCCTAAGGATATCCCGGACTGGCTCCTAAACCCCCGGGGGGGGGGGGCAAATACGAAAAAAAAAAATGAATAAACTTTAATTACGAGTCACATTGTAATTCGTAAAAAATATTCCAGAGACTGCAGCGTTGCCACGTTGGCCACCAGCCTCTCGCCGAGGAACGTAATAAATCAGGTGAGCAGCCATTAGAGAAACTGAACTATCGGGTTTCATCCAGAAAGCCCTCGCCGAGCCAATTCTGGCAACCGAGGACAGACAGCTGGGTCGGCTTCAGAACAAAGCGGAGAAAGCACTCAGAGAGCGGAAATCTCGAGGCTCCGTCTGGTCAGATCCCCCGCAGACGGCCGCGCCGGAGACCGATGGAGCCGACCCACCTCTTCCATTAAACCCCCTTAATTATTATTCGCGGCCAAAGCAGACAACGAACCGATCCGAGCTCCGACAGCCTAACCGCGTCATAACCGCGGGAGGATCCAGAGGCCAAGTGAGCCTTACCGCGGGGGGAGTATTGATGCGGAGGCAGAAATTATCTTGCCCTGAGAGCTAACAATCTAAAATGAATGTTTTGAGATAAGACTTTGGTCTAGGCGGAAAGATACTTTTTAGATGACTTTTACTAGCTACAAGGTCATGGAACCGATTTACTAAGCAGTGAGTCAGTTTAATGGATAAATCCCGCACAATTCCAGTCGCTGAGTGCAATCGCACGGGTTTGTGGCTTAAAATACATGTTCCTCATCAAGGATCATGTATTTTAAGCCACAAACAAAGCAATTAGAATGTATTACAATCTTATTTACAAAGTAACTAACGTGCAAAGGGGAAAAACATATATAAAGCACAAGCCATTTAAAATGTAATATATATATAATATAAATAAAATCACACGCATGCGCCCTAGAATTCAAAAGTTTGGGGTCACAAAAGTCCTTGTTTTTGAAAGAAAAGCATTTTGCTCATTAAAATAACACGAAACTGATCCGAAATCCAGCACAGACGGGGTTAATGTTGTAAATGACTATTGTAGCTGGAAACGGCTGATTTTTAATGGAATCTCCTCATAGACGAACAGAGATCCTCTATCACTCCCATCACTCCTGTGTCCCAATGATCCTTTATCACTCCCATCACTCCTGTGTTCCAGTGGCCCTTTATCACTCCCATCACTCCTGTGTCCCAATGATCCTTTATCACTCCCATCACTCCTGTGTTCCAATGGCCCTTTATCACTCCCATCACTCCTGGGTTCCAATGGCCCTTTATCACTCCCATCACTCCTGTGTTCCAATGGCCCTTTATCACTCCCATCACTCCTGTGTCCCAATGGCCCTTTATCACTCCCATCACTCCTGTGTCCCAATGGCCCTTTATCACTCCCATCACTCCTGGGTTCCAATGGCCCTTTATCACTCCCATCACTCCTGTGTTCCAATGGCCCTTTATCACTCCCATCACTCCTGTGCTCCAACGGCCCTTTATCACTCCCATCACTCCTGGGTTCCAACGGCCCTTTATCACTCCCATCACTCCTGGGTTCCAATGGCCCTTTATCACTCCCATCACTCCTGGGTTCCAATGGCCCTTTATCACTCCCATCACTCCTGGGTTCCAATGGCCCTTTATCACTCCCATCACTCCTGGGTTCCAATGGCCCTTTATCACTCCCATCACTCCTGTGTCCCAATGGCCCTTTATCACTCCCATCACTCCTGTGTTCCAATGGCCCTTTATCACTCCCATCACTCCTGTGCTCCAACGGCCCTTTATCACTCCCATCACTCCTGGGTTCCAACGGCCCTTTATCACTCCCATCACTCCTGGGTTCCAATGGCCCTTTATCACTCCCATCACTCCTGGGTTCCAATGGCCCTTTATCACTCCCATCACTCCTGGGTTCCAATGGCCCTTTATCACTCCCATCACTCCTGGGTTCCAATGGCCCTTTATCACTCCCATCACTCCTGTGTCCCAATGGCCCTTTATCACTCCCATCACTCCTGTGTCCCAATGGCCCATTATCACTCCCATCACTCCTGTGTTCCAATGGCACGTTGTGTTCGTTGATCCAAGTTTAAAAAGGATAATTGATGGTTAGAAAACCCATTTTCAGTTATGTTAGACAGAAACGTCCTTGTTTTCCATGAAAACAGCTGAGTGACCCCAAACTTCTGAACGGCCGTGGGTGATATCTATAAATATATATATTATTGGGTACTCGGTAACTATAAGAGATCAAAGTTTTATATATTGGATGTTCAATAGCCGCTCGCTGACACGGTAAGCAACGTTGTCTCACTCAGAGGAGCGTTTCGGTGACGGCCGTAACCCCATTACTATTTCCAGCCGAGAAAGAAACAGGAAACAGAATTCCTGGAAGCCCAAGAACTCGCCTCCTAAAAATAACCGGGACGCGGGACTATCGGCAGCTATTACTGCTTCCTACGAGCAAACGCTTCCACGAGGGAGAGGGGAGCCTGAAAGGCAGCCGACGCTCCTCGTGGCCGCAAACATCCCGAGGGAAAGTCCGACGGTCTCGCTAAACGTTCTCGATCCACCTCCCTGCAGAAAAGGCACCCCTGATAAGACGAAAAACCTCCTGGAGCGCCCCGCCAAAAGCAATAAAGCAATTAACGTCTCAATGCATCAAATCCAATCACGTAAAGCAGCAGTTCTGATTGGGCGAGAGGCTCCCGCGTCTGAACGCAGCTCCATGTCCCATCTTCATCCATAACATCCCAATTTAACCCCACGTGGCGTTTGCGATCCTCATCACCCTGTCACAAAGTATCTTTACTGGTCGCCGACTAATAAGTTGGCATCAGACTGGCGGGGGGTACTTAGAGCCATAAACACACCGGACCGACGCGGGTTTACTCTCGTCACGAGCCTCGACGTACACATCCCAGATGTAATGCATTCCTGCAAGCGCCGCTGCTGCCGTTACACCGCACCTTACTGTACCCGAAAAGTAAACAGCAGAACAAAGGAGCACCAACGGCCGGATCCCGCGTGCGAGACGCCAATCCTGCGGGAGCGAACGCGCTTGGAATCGGTACAGCACCGAGTATCAGTTTACACGCGCAGGTAACGCGGCGTCACATTAGAAGGTATGTCGGAAGGAAACGGGACAGAGGGACAGTATTTTTGTGTCGCCGCGTGGTGTGTGTGGGGGAGGGGTTCGGAAAGGATTCTTTATGTCCATGTATAACGACTAATAAGATATGGAGCGAGCCGTCCAAAGCAAAAAAGGGATGACAGATGAGGGCCGGTATTAAATGAAAGCCGAGGGACCCTTCTGAAGGAGGAAAGTACAGAAAAAGTACAGAGCAGTTCTTGATCTGGGAGCCGCCATCTTTGTTGAGGCAAACATGGAGGAAAGCACTATTATCACAAGCGAATCTTCCGACATTGCATACACACAACTTAAAAAAAATTGGCTCTCGTGTGGACGGGTAGAGTGGAAATTTTACAAATTCTACCCAAAAGCTGGACTCCAATCCACGTCGCCCCCCTTACTACCCAACGGTCGGCAAAAAAACTAACATTTAGGGGGATTTGTGCACAGAAACTAGAGTTTAATATATAAAAAAAAGCCATTTCCGTAACGTCGCAGGCTAAATACCATCGTGGGAGACGGAGGAAAATAATTCAGTAAGAGGGGCTTAGAAAAAGCTCTGAAATCACATTATTCCGTTTATTCAGAACGGTTTCTATTTGCTCCCCGCACGGAGGTGAGGTACGAGGGCGAGTTACCTGCCCAAAACAAAGGAAACGACTCCAAAACGGAGAACTACGCATGGGGTCCAAAGAGTTCGTTTCCAGCAGCGTAAAGCGAGGGTTATATTTACTTCTGCTGACCGCACCGTCTGCCGGGATGGGGGGGGGGTGAAGACGCGTCGTCTGTACAGTTAACGCAGGATTACATTCCATGTATAGCATCCCCCGTTAGCTTCTCAGGCGTCTAAATTTAGGACATGCATTTAGTTGGGAAAACACACAGACGTATATAACACGCACACTCACAATCACACACGCGCGCTCACAATCACACGCGCGCTCACAATCACACACGCGCGCTCACAATCGCGCTCACAATCACGCTCACAATCACACACGCTCACTCAGCTGATGCTCTGATATGAGACAAGTAAAGCAGATTTCTCTTATCCGCTGCCCTGGGAATGTAAAGGTTACTGTAACCCGAAGACCCCAAAGTATAATAGGTGCCACCAACTGCCAAGGAGCCAGGCTTTCCACCGACAAACATATCACAACATATATATCACCCCGTACATATTATATACGCCGCGTGTAATACCGTGTAACTGTGCAGGCGCAGTCATCTCAGACCCCCCCGGTTAAGAAGGCAGCGATTTGTTTATTAGTATAACGGCACTCATTTTGTAGGATATTTCATTGGGTTACAGGAACGCAGAGGGCCTCAAATAGCCCAGAGCCCCCCCCCCCGCATGCCCGAAATCCGAGCGAGCGTTTCGTAAGTGGCTCTCCGCGTGCGTTTAAACGGAAAACTCCTTCTCCCGGCTCCAATTTCTCCTCTGAAAGGAGCAGCTGCTTCCCCACCCAGCCTGACCTCAATCCAGAACACAGACCTCTCCCCCCCCTCCAACCACCGCTTACAACAAAGCGGCAGGAACCCAAGTTACACGTACAGGGGGAGGTATTTGCCGGTACACAAACACCCCGAGCCGCCAACTGCCATCCGCGGGCCCCGAACACACAATCGCTTCATCTCTAACATACAGATCCTCTTCTAGACGCGCATTTACACTCAGATAAGATGCATGGAAACCCCCAATTCCTATACATTACAGCTCCGTATATATTGGTTTACATAGCGCCATCAGATTCCGTAGCGCTGTACAACGTATACTAAACGATACGATAAAAGTTTACAAACACAAAGGCGCAAACGTAGACCGGTTTACTTAACGCTTCCTGCAAAACAAATAATTGTAGCAACAAAGCGTCTCAAGTCGCCAAAAGCTGGAAGTCACGCCGGGACGGCATCCGACGGACGATGAATTCCCTTCCATGATTCTTATCCGGGACAATCAGACAACCGGGCAGCGATTTACCCCGTAAACAAAAAAAAAAAGGTACAAATACGCGGCCCGGCGACCGGAGCACCAAAAGCCGCCGCCGAGTCAAACATCGAGGAGCTTGGACCCCGCTGTGTCCTCCGGCGCTCTCCGGGGGGCCGGCTCGGTGGGACGCTCAGCTGTCCCAAGTAAAGTTACAGGCATAGTGGTTTTAACGTCCATTGTTCGCAGCGTATCACACCGGGGCGGGAAAGACACACGGAAGCATCTAGAAGCCCTGGTCTGAGACTTGGTAAAACCGTGCAAACTTAACGAGACTTAAGTGCTCAGCCGTACATAACGGCTAACGGGTCAGCCGTGCCACGCGGCAACCGAGCAGAAACGGCAGGAAGCGAAGAGATAAACGCCTCGAATTCAGGGTTAGAATAAACCAAGAAGCAGAAAATGTGATTTTACAGACCGGGACAGATATATAATAATGTGTGTATATAATGTGTGTTTATGTGCGTGCGTATATTATATATATATTATATGTGTAATATAGCATTACATTTATAGAGTCTTTGGAGCCCCGCAGAGCATTTCCATGCGAGATACACTGCAGGCCCCCAAACACCCCGGCCTATCCTGATCTACAAAGGGTCATCGAGCAGCGTGTGACCGGGAACCTAAACAAAAGGGGAAAGGCAAGCTGTGAGCACCTGTGTGCATGCAGGCAACTGGAGGATGCCAGCCAGCAATAAACCCCCAAATAAATCTGGGCGCGAAGAAGAGAATGATTGATGTGTACTTTATATAGTAAAATAAAGCCGATATATACGAATGCCCCAGTATGTAGAAATCGGGGGCAGAAACTGAACTTAAGGGGTTTTTGGAAACCAGTAGCGTTTACTCGATAAACAGCATTACAGCAAAATGGATTTTAAGTGTTTTCCCATGCGTTATACATCACTATATACGACTATATAGGACTACGGAGCGCAGATATAAAGCCCCCATCTCCCGGCAGCCCCCTTTTTAGAATCTCTCCATAAGAAACATCGAGAGGCCGATGAGGAAGGCGTTCAGCAAAGCACCGGAGAACGCAAACGCCTCGTTAATGCGACCGTGCCCAAATAAATAGCGGGGTCCTAGCAGCAACATTTTATTGGCCCCACGAGGGACGTCGCTGGAACGGCACATTCTTCCTACAGAAGGCACTATAAAGGATAAAACGGCCCTGGAGGTGGGGGGTTTAAGGTGAGGGTTTCGGGAAAAGTCTGGGGGAATCGAGATCTCAAAACCGGGTCACTCTGGGGATGAAAGTGATGGGAAACGGCTGATAATGCATTAAAAGGGTTAAAGGGTTAAGCGCTGCGTAAATAAATAAAAGATAATACTAATAATAATAATAAAGGTCAGAGGGCATGAAGCGAGGGGGTCCCAGGGATTAACTACCGCTCAATAAAGACCCCATCTTCCCAGCTACAAGCCGGGTAACGGCAGAGGGCCCCAAACTCCTAACACCAAAAACACTATCTTACAAGAACAGGGGGGCGGGCAAAATAATTAAATAAAAAGGGAATTTGGCAAGCGATATATACTACATTACATACATACACCATTATACACCACATTATATATATACACACACATATACCCTTATACACACACACACATATATAACCTTACACACACACACACACACACACACATATATACATATACACTTTTATACACACAGAGGGGTCAAACACCGATTACAAAGACGTGATACGGGGGGGGCTGCATTCCTTCCTTACAGAGCCCGGGGAGGCAGATCTCCGTTTTGGGGGTCGATACTCCGGATATGCCGGCTCAGGCGGCGGGACCCCCATTCGAGCCGAGGGACCGTGTGTGCGGCCGGCGCAGGGCCCTTCCACTGCTACACGGTGGGAGAGCTCAGGCCGGGGGCGACTGCGACACACTGCGGGCCCCGGGCATGCGAGCCTCGCCTCAGCCCAACGCGGAGAGCCTGGGGTCTGGTTTCCTATCCCCATCGGCACTCTTGCTCCCCGCCCGCCGTTATCCCCGCTCCCCACCGCCCGCCATGCCCCCGGCCTCTCACCTGCAGCACAATGCGCCTCACAAAGCAGCAGCAACGGCGGCAGCGGGCGCCGTCACGTGACCCCTCCCTCCCCGTCACCTCCGCCCGCGTCATCAACCCGCGCCCCCCTCCCTTACCCAGCTGGATGCGGTCGGTGGCTGTGGCTTACCGGTGCGTGACGGCGACGGCTGCCCGGCCTCTCCTTAGGGCGCTCGGCGGGGACTCAGGGCGGGGGCGAGCCTATTGTCTGGGATTTGTAAGAGCGTGCGCGGCGCGCAGTGATGATGTCAAGGCCTGCGCTGCTCGTTGCTAGGGGTGACGCCGAGGGGGGGCAGTGTGGCCTCTCTTTGTGTTTGGAAACAGGATGGCTGGGGCGTGGGGTGGGGGATCGGTGAGGGGCCCCGGGCCCGGTATCTTTAAATAATAAGATTATAACATTTGCATGTGATTTTCTGTTTTACTATATTTTAGTATATTATACTGATATAGCGCCAGCAGATTCCGTAGCGCAGTACAATGGGTGTCTTACACGTTCAAAGTGTATAATCGTAACATCGAAGCCTGACATGGCTGCCCCGGACCGGCTGCCTGATGTGACTAAAATAACAACAAATATTTCACCGCCAGCTTAACCTGAGTGCAGTTTATGGGGCGCTTCATGGCAAAAGGGGCTAATTCACTAAAGCGAGAGTTTGGAGGAGAAAACACTGAACCCGGCAGCAGATCGGCCCCATCCGGCCCCCTTCTAGTCGCCCGCTTCTTCTGCTGTAAAGACTCAAACCTTAATCAGTCGTTGGTCTCGTCTTAGATTCAGGAGCCGTATCCCACGCATGTTTAATACCCTCACTGTATTACCCTCTACCACTTCTGCTGGGAGGCTGTTCCACTTATCTACCACCTTCTCAGTAAAGTAAACATTCGCTATGGATTAAACATAAATATCCCTATCAAAAGGGTTGAGCCCAGCATCATGTATTGGTCAGTGAAGGTGACCTTCAAGGAACCTTCGCTGATTTAAATATGCTGATGGCAGAGCCGATACCCACCAAGGTCGGTCTCCGCCGGTTCAAAAACCACAGGGCGTACCATTACGTCCTCGTCACCTACGGCTTGTTTCCGAGGATGTAATGGTACGTTCCGGGTGGATCTGCTCATCCATAGAGACCCGTTTATCAGCTCATTCTATGTCATAGATTCCCCTCATAGTGGGAGGTTTCTGCCTCCGGCTACCGGGAGCTCTCTATACGGGATGCGGGTAGGAGGTCCAGCTGACATCACTGGGGGGCCTCACTGGCATTGCAGATGGTCCTGCTGATGTCACTGGGGGCCTCGCTGATGTCATTGGGCGGTCTCCCCGGCGTCATGGGACCCAGAGATTGGGGTTCCCAGGTCATGTTACGTGTATACCAAAGGAGCAGCCATTTTAACTTCCGATTCAAAACAATATATATTAAAACCTCTCCTATGGGAGCAGCCATCTTCACTTCCTGTTCACTCTAGCAGTGCGATTATTCCTCCGAACAAAAACCACAAACTGCTGGTACTTTAATAATTTAGTTATTGCTACAAGTTTTGAGAGTGATACAGCCCCCTCTTTAGTCCCTCTGCGCCTTACATCCCACTTCCTCCCCTGATGCCCCTCTCTCCTCCCCTGATGCCCCGCTTTTCTAGGAGGTCGGAATGTTTGCTGGGTATGAGGGGATCGCAGGGTTCTACAGCCCTAAAAGCCCCGATAATGTGTATAAAAACAGCAAGAAACGGATTTATAAATTAAACGGGGTAAATAAATCCCACTATTCTTCTTCTAAATGCCCCACTCAGTTAGACAAATACTCAGCGATAGGGCACAAATCCAATTAAAATGAATGGTTATATTACTGTATACAGCGCTGGGGGTTATATTACTGTATTGGGGGATTTATATTACTGTATACAGCACTGGGGGGTTATATTACTGTATACAGCGCTGGGGGTTATATTACTGTATACAGCGCTGGGGGGGTTATGTTACTGTATACAGCGCTGGGGGTTATATTACTGTATACAGCGCTGGGGGTTATATTACTGTATACAGCGCTGGGGTTATATTACTGTATACAGCGCTGGGGGGTTATATTACTGTATACAGCGCTGGGGGTTATATTACTGTATACAGCGCTGGGGGTTATATTACTGTATACAGCGCTGGGGGGGTTATATTACTGTATTGGGGGATTTATATTACTGTATACAGTGCTGGGGGGTTATATTACTGTATACAGTGCTCGGGGTTATATTTACTGTATACAGCTCTGGGGGTTATATTACTGTATACAGCTCTGGGGGTTATATTACTGTATACAGCGCTGGGGGTTATATTACTGAATACAGCACTGGGGGGTTATATTACTGTATACAGCGCGGGGGGTTATATTACTGTATACAGCGCTGGGGGTTATATTACTGTATACAGCGCTGGGGGTTATATTACTGTATACAGCGCTGGGGGGTTATATTACTGTATACAGCGCTGGGGGGTTATATTACTGTATACAGCGCTGGGGGTTATATTACTGTATACAGCGCTGGGGGTTATATTACTGTATACAGCGCTGGGGGTTATATTACTGTATACAGCACTGGGGGGTTATATTACTGTATACAGCGCTGGGGGTTATATTACTGTATACAGCACTGGGGGGTTATATTACTGTATACAGCGCGGGGGGTTATATTACTGTATACAGCGCTGGGGGGGTTATATTACTGTATACAGTGCTGGGGGTTATATTACTGTATACAGCGCTGGGGTAATATTACTGTATACAGTGCTGGGGGTTATATTACTGTATACAGTGCTGGGGGTTATATTACTGTATACAGCGCTGGGGGTTATATTACTGTATACAGCGCTGGGGGGTTAATATTACTGTATACAGCGCTGGGGGGGTTAATATTACTGTATACAGCGCTGGGGGGTTATATTACTGTATACAGCACTGGGGGTTATATTACTGTATACAGCGCTGGGGGGGTTATATTACTGTATATAGCGCTGGGGGTTATATTACTGTATACAGCGCTGGGGGTTATATTACTGTATATAGCGCTGGGGGTTATATTACTGTATACAGCGCTGGGGGGTTATATTACTGTATACAGCGCTGGGGGGTTATATTACTGTATACAGCGCTGGGGGGTTATATTACTGTATACAGCGCTGGGGGGTTATATTACTGTATACAGCGCTGGGGGGTTATATTACTGTATACAGCGCTGGGGGGGTATATTACTGTATACAGCGCTGGGGGGGTATATTACTGTATACAGCGCTGGGGGGGGTAATATTACTGTATACAGCGCTGGGGGGGTAATATTACTGTATACAGCGCTGGGGATGCCCATGGCTGGTTGATCTCTGCATTCTGAATCTAGGGCTGTTAGTTAGTGCGAGAGTCGTATGAATGATAAGAATAATGGGGCATTAAGATGCCTGCCTGTGTGAATGGAACTCGATCGTATCGTTTATCGGAATCGCCCCATTAAATATAATTTATCTGTGACACAAAGGAATAATTACGCGTCCGACTTTTTCGTATAATTATAGAGCTTTTCCTTTCGTCTCGGCGTTCCCGAACTTCCCGTCCTTGACCTGTTTTTCTCGCTCATTACCCCCCGAGCTCCAAAAACCGCCGCGAGTCGCAGAGTCCGGCACCCAGCGAGTGAGAATTAAAGAGCCGCGTCAGCCGTCCCTCGCGTGTAATCTGGGGTTCGACGGCCGCTTATACGTATCCATGGCAACAGTCAGAGCCGATCTACCCGCTGTCCGTAATTCTTTCCAATTTCGGATCTGTGATCTAGATTAATACTATTTTTTTCTATGAATAATCTTTCTTTCTGGTTTATTTAGGCCTTTTTCTTATAAAAATAAAAAAAAAAAGTAACAATTTTTATCCAGCTGTCAATGATGTCTCTCCCGACCGTCCCTGTCACTGAACCCCGCGGGAAGCCATCAGGGGACGGAACGTCTTCATGGTATTATCGATGAGCAAATAAAATAATCCACCGAAAACATCTCCCCCTCCAGCCCGCGATCCCCCTCGCCTTACAATAGCGAGAAAGTGGGGAGGCTATGCAGGACCCGAAAACCCGGACTGCCCCCCGAAAACTGGGACACTTGGCAGGAACGCTCAAATCACACAAAATACCCACTTATTCACAGTAAAAAGAATCCACTCTAATCCGAAGACGCGGTTTTCCTCCCCGATCATTGAGTCTGTGGCCCGCAGCGGCCCTAAATGGGTCAGACAGTGACACGAGGCATACCAGTAACCCAATTTCGGCTAGCTGGGAAAACGTACTTATTTTATTTCACGTTCTGGGTTATAATTCCCATTTTTGGCAATTTGGGGATTTTATTTGCGCAGTTTACAGGCGCGACGCCGCTTCCCCTGCTGGCCGCCACGGGGGCTTTCGTGGTCCTCTCGACTCCCAATTCCCTTTTCATTCATTTGACGTCAGATCGGTACATCCGTCGTAAAATATTTATCGAGTATAATTTAGTATTAATTTAAATCATTCGGCGGAATCGGGAGAGCTCACAGAGTTGCCAAGCAACTGGGAATAACCATTTCCGTTCCAGAAAGACAAGGTCCTGCGTTTTAGTTTTTCAATACAGTGGCCAGCCCCCCCTGGCATTTAAAGGGTCATTATATATATATATCTATAAAATTTGGTTTTTTTGCCACAACCACAAAAAATGTCCATCCCGTTGATGGGTTTAAGATTTTATATATGAAATTCTGTCAAGATTATCAAAACCGATCAACAAAAATTCCTCCTGCCCCTTACTAATCCCATCACGCGGGGGCCCATTCCTGGAAAGGAATTAAATCCCCCAAAACAAATGGAAAGAGGTGCTAAAATTCCGTTTATTAGAAACAGATTAAAACTTAAAGAAAAAAAAATGGGATCAGTCTAAACAGCCAAAATAGGGTGATTTCAGTATAGAAGGGTAAAAAAAAGTCAACTTGAGAAAAAAAAAATCAAAACAAAATATAAATAAAATAACTTGATTCGCGTTTTCCCGACATGAGGCTCGGCTTCGTTGGAAGATAAAACAGGATGAATTCATGTTAATTTAACCTGAAATATTAAAAATACTAAAAATAAATGACAAACAGCACTTGGCGGGGTATATAACGTCATTTATACTCTACGCGGCGGAAAGGACGTATAAAAAGTACGTATAAAAGGTGTATAAAATCAAGGACGGAGCCGGTGCAACCACCATGGCCTGACATTCAGTTGAAATATCTTTCTGCTGGGGCGGCTCGACTGTAAGGGCCGTTACTGTGAAGTAGAAACATTAAGGAGCTGGAACACATGGAACGGGGCTGCCGAGCGGGGGCTGCCGAGCGGGCGTCCGCGGCAGAGCCACGACAGAAAAGCCCGGAACTGCAGTGCAACGGTGAAGGAATAGCGGTCCGGGGCTGGTTTTCATGGTTGGGGGGGTCTCTCGTTTCTAGCGCTGCTGCATACAGATACAGTCCACAGAACCCCGCTTGTTACTTTGTGACAGTTTGGGGAAGATCCTTTACCGAGTCAGCGAGGTCCACGCGGGAATGGTTTGTCGAGATGGACGTGGAGGGACTCGAGTGACCTGCGCAGAGCCCGACCTCCATCCCATCGAACCCCTTTGGGGTGAGTTGGAGCGCCGGCTCTCAGACAGGCCTGATCCCCCACGTCAGCCTCCAACCTCACTTTTGTGGTCAACTGGAGGTCAAGTTCCAAAATCCATCGGAAAGTCTTGGAGTGAGATGTCTGATGAGCCGCACATCCACATTATTTATATATATATTGGGGGATTCCGGTGCTTTCCACGTAAACGACAGCAATAAATTCCTAAAACCTACAAACCCGACACCTGCCACATGTATAAAGAAAAACGCAGGTAACGAGAAATATATTTATTAAATAAAGCGTTAAAGAATCCAGAGGTCTCAGGCACCTGCCCCTGGGGAGGGGGGGGGGGTACGCGTATCGGCCCTGGCAGGGGGGGCTATAAAAGCATAGAGTGTGGTGGGCAGCCAAAAAGATTTATTTTAACCTGCCGCATGTTCCCGTCCGGTCTACCCGGTCCTTATTGGGGCCCCAAATCAGAGTTTTCTACAGCCCTAAAAGCCCCGATGACGCTCATATAACAGATATTTACAAAGCAAACTGGAAATGATATTTCTTTTCTAAATCTTTGTGACTTTTTGATAACTATTAATGTCACTAAAGTCACATATAAAGTCCTACCTCTACCCCTCCCCCCGCTCCTCCATTATTTAAATAAATTGGACTCGTTAAGCTTTATCAATTTATCATTTTGATTGCGGGTGTAAGCGGAACGTTTATTTTATCAGTGGTTTTATTCAGGGTTTTTAAAGGTTGTTTTTTTTCAAATTTCTCTTGAATTTTCCTAGAATTTTTTGGTGTTTTTTTTGCTTCTACTTACTCGTCACTCCGGTCTCTTTCTATGCTCGTCGGAGTAACGCTTTTTCATCGCAGTATGCGGGTGAGCAGCCGGTGCAGGTATTCGGAGATCCCAGCAGGGTCTGGAGAGCCCGCCCCGTCTCTACTACATTTAAACACGCACGGGACAGACATAAGGCGATTCGGAATATAACACAAGACCCAGGGCCGGAATAAGAATATGATTCTTATTGGAGAACAAATTCTGTTTCGATCTGAAGGGTTAGAAAATCATGAAGGGAAACAGAAAAAAAAACCTAAAAAAAAGAGTTAGTTGTATATTAAACACATTTATTAATGATATACTTATAGGTTTTATATTACATGGTGCTGTCATCAGAAAAAAAACTGACATCTATGCCACATTAATAGGTTTGATTATAGGGGCTTCACAGAGATTCGCAGCAAAAACCTTTGGAAAGCACGGATTTAACAAACACTTTGCCGTTTTTACAAATTTTATTTTTAAAGACAGTAGGGTTTTTTTTGTTGTTTTTTTTTTATCCCCAGAATTATAAAAAATGTCAAGAAGTGAAGGGCTTTAGATCTTGGTGTTTTTCTGTTTAAAGGTTATTGTTTTATTTGTCCGAAACCTGTTTAAAAAAAAAAAAAAAAAAAAAAAGATAAAATAAGTCCTCCAAGCAGGACGTAATAAAGTTTTTTTTTCTGGGGAAAAAAAAAGTTACTTTGAATGTTATGTAGTTGACGAAAAAAACAAAAAACGACCCTTTGCGCGCTCACAACCACGCGCACGCACACATACTAACACTGCATTATTTACCCAGATTTTCACAGAAAATCCGGAAGTGTCCACTAAATATTTAAGCACTAGTGCCTGCTTCACGGTACACTCACAGCGCCACGCGCGGCCCGGCGCTCGCCCAACACGGTCCCGTCGACTTGGAACGATTGCTAACTCACAAAGGACTCCACATACAGGCAGTCGCAGCGCACAGAAGTTAGACTTCAGCATGTCGGTGGCTTTAATTAGTTTGGGGGGGGTTCCTGGATTGTAACGGCGGGGGAACCAATGGGGGCCAAAAAGAAAACAAAAATTAAAAATTCACTGTAGCAGAGGGGCCGACGGTCAAAAAAAAAAGGATTATGGGTGCAAGAATAAGTCAACCTTAGATGTAAAACAAAACAAGCACGTAAAAGCTGGGGGGGGGAGGGGTTCTTGAGAAACAGTTGGCCGATGGAATTCTTCCAATAGTGATTTTTAAACAAATAAAAAAAAAATTACTATACATCTGAGGGATTTTTTTGTCTTTTCTGTAAGATATAAGAACCCCGCGGGGCTTTGTATGAAAAGTCGATCTGCTCCCGGCGGATGGTAAAGAAGAGAAGGATCCGATGGCAGCCATCAGCTTCCACGTGGCTTTCAGCTCCAAAGACCCGCGTAGTTCCCGTGGAGTCCGGTCGGCAGCGGACCCCCCGCCACAAAGAGTTTTGTTCCGGACGAGTCGTAGCAGTGCGTGTAGACGGCGTTCGGGCAGCAGTCCATGTCGGAGAAGTAATTCCTCCACATGTCGTTGTGGTTCTGGCGGGAAGAGACAAAGAAAACAAATTACCTTCAAAAATAAATAAATAAAATAAAATATATATATATATATATATAAAAAAAAAAAGCTTATGAATCTTACCAAAAAATACAAAAAAACTGCCATTTTATGCCATTTTATTTTATACCAAAGCAAACGGTTTCGTTTATCGGCACCCTGAAAACGCTGGACATTTTTATTATTACTCACATTATGTCAGTTTGCGCCATACTTTTTTGTTAGAAATACTACGTTACGATACTAACTACTTAACAGAGCATCTCCTGATGTAAAAGATTGTAGAAGGAGCCAATAAAAGTGCGGCAAATCCACTATTTCTCTAAAACCAAACGGAGACTCGATGTGAATTCTATAAAACGGCACCACTATTTACCAAAATGTGACCCCCCCCCCACAGGTCACAATCTGTTTAATTAAAGACTTCTGAACCTAAATGGGGCGTTTCGAACTTCATTCCCAACACCGCTGACAACATAACAAATACGCAACAAACACAACTCATCCTCGTAAGCGTATCGGCGGCCCCAGAGCCGCTCATAGAGTCCAGGGGAAGAAGAATAAAACCGGGAACGGCATGCAGGATAAAAATTACCAGGAAAGTTTAAGAGATCTCAGTGAGTGCGGCTTGGGGGGAGAGAAGGGATGGGAGAGAGACTTTTAATTCGTGTTCTTAGTGTTAGAACAAGAGGCCAGAATCTGACACTAGAGGGTCTGAGGCTTATATGGGATGGAAGGGAGTTTTACTTTACTGAGAGGGTGGTAGATAAGTGGAGCAGCCTCCCAGCAGAAGTGGAAGAGGGTAATACAGTGAGGGTATTAAACATGCGTGGGATAGACATACGGCTCCTGAATCTAAGACGAGACCAACGACTGATTAAGGTTTGAGTCGTTACAGCAGGACAGACCGGCGTCTAGACGGGGGCCGAATGGTTCTTCTGGGCCACCAAGTTCTATGTTTCTAGAAGCCACTTTCCACTCAATAAACATTTTGGGATTGGAGGCGAGGAAGCCGTTGCTAAGCAGGTTTGACTCACCAGCCAGCCTTTCCCCGTGGACAGCTTGAGCATCTCTCCTCGGCACTTGGCATTCTGGCAGCTCCCAGAATCATCCAAAAATCTGTGAGCCCGAATGTCGTAAAACAAGATGGAGCCCTGTCCGGTGCCCACGGTGATGATGTGCTCGTAAAAGCTGACAGACCGGATCCCTGCACAGAGCGGACAAAGCATTCGAAACGTCAGAAAACAACGCGGCAGCACGCAGATCGACAACAAGACGGAAAGTGTTACGGGAGCTGAGACGCCGACCGCCGACCAACTGCTCACCGGGGGAAGGAGCGACTTAAACGACTTATAAAAGGTTATGAGTTTCTGTGGGAACGATGAACGGCGTCATTGTTAGTGACGGTACTTACAGGACTCGTGACGGGTTCTACCGCAAACAAAAAATATTGTGGTCAAATCGCTGAGCCCGTCGCAGTTCCTGTTATCTGAATAATTAATTCCTGGTTATAAGACTAAAGGGGAAGTTTCTTAAGCATAAAACCCCCCAGCGCTGTATACAGTAATATAATCCCCAGCGCTGTATACAGTAATATAACCCCAGCACTGTATACAGTAATATAACCCCCAGCGCTGTATACAGTAATATAACCCCCTGTGCTGTATACAGTAATATAACCCCCAGCGCTGTATAGAGTAATATAACCCCCAGCGCTGTATACAGTAATATAACCCCCAGCACTGTATACAGTAATATAACCCCCAGTGCTGTATACAGTAATATAACCTCCAGCACTGTATACAGTAATACAACCCCCAGCGCTGTATACAGTAATATAACCCCCAGCACTGTATACAGTAATATAACCCCCAGCGCTGTATACAGTAATATACCCCCCCAGCGCTGTATACAGTAATATAACCCCCCAGCGCTGTATACAGTAATATAACCCCCCAGCGCTGTATACAGTAATATAACCCCCAGCACTGTATACAGTAATATAACCCCCAGCGCTGTATACAGTAATATAACCCCCAGCGCTGTATACAGTAATATAACCCCCAGCGCTGTATACAGTAATATAACCCCCAGCGCTGTATACAGTAATATAACCCCCAGCGCTGTATACAGTAATATCACCCCCAGCGCTGTATACAGTAATATAACCCCCAGCACTGTATACAGTAATATAACCCCCTGCGAGGTATACAGTAATATAACCCCCAGCGCTGTATACAGTAATATAACCTCCAGTGCTGTATACAGTAATATAACCCCCAGCGCTGTATACAGTAATATAACCCCCAGCACTGTATACAGTAATATAACCCCCCAGCGCTGTATACAGTAATATAACCCCCAGCACTGTATACAGTAATATAACCCCCAGCGCTGTATACAGTAATATAACCACCAGCGCTGTATACAGTAATATAATCCCCAGCGCTGTATACAGTAATATAACCCCAGCACTGTATACAGTAATATAACCCCCTGTGCTGTATACAGTAATATAACCCCCAGCGCTGTATAGAGTAATATAACCCCCAGTGCTGTATACAGTAATATAACCTCCGGCACTGTATACAGTAATACAACCCCCAGCGCTGTATACAGTAATATAACCCCCAGCACTGTATACAGTAATATAACCCCCAGCGCTGTATACAGTAATATACCCCCCCAGCGCTGTATACAGTAATATAACCCCCCAGCGCTGTATACAGTAATATAACCCCCCAGCGCTGTATACAGTAATATAACCCCCAGCACTGTATACAGTAATATAACCCCCAGCGCTGTATACAGTAATATAACCCCCCAGCACTGTATACAGTAATATAACCCCCCAGCACTGTATACAGTAATATAACCCCCAGCGCTGTATACAGTAATATAACCCCCAGCGCTGTATATAGTAATATAACCCCCAGCGCTGTATACAGTAATATAACCCCCAGCGCTGTATACAGTAATATCACCCCCAGCGCTGTATATAGTAATATAACCCCCAGCGCTGTATACAGTAATATAACCCCCAGCGCTGTATACAGTAATATCACCCCCAGCGCTGTATACAGTAATATAACCCCCAGCGCTGTATACAGTAATATAACCCCCCAGCGCTGTATACAGTAATAAAACCCCCAGCGCTGTATACAGTAATATAACCCCCAGCACTGTATACAGTAATATAACCCCCAGCGCTGTATACAGTAATATAACCCCCAGCGCTGTATACAGTAATATAACCCCCCAGCGCTGTATACAGAAATATAACCCCCAGCACTGTATACAGTAATATAACCCCCAGCGCTGTATACAGTAATATAACCACCAGCGCTGTATACAGTAATATAACCCCCCAGCACTGTATACAGTAATATAACCCCCAGCGCTGTATACAGTAATATAACCCCCTAGCG
Organism: Spea bombifrons; assembly: GCF_027358695.1. Classification (NCBI taxonomy): domain Eukaryota; kingdom Metazoa; phylum Chordata; class Amphibia; order Anura; family Pelobatidae; genus Spea; species Spea bombifrons. The sequence goes on along the minus strand of NC_071087.1, from coordinate 163,000,849 downwards.
CTGTATACAGTAATATAACCCCCAGCGCTGTATACAGTAATATAACCCCCAGAGCTGTATACAGTAATATAACCCCCGCGCTGCATACAGTAATATAACCCCCAGCGCTGTATACAGTAATATAACCCCCCAGCGCTGTATACAGTAATATCACACACACACACGCACACATTATATATATAGAGGCTGCCATGCTTTTATTTCACCTATTCCTATCTACGCGATTACTTTTCACCAGCATGTGCTTAGAACAACAGATGGAGCCGGTGCCCTACTCGCGCGTAACAAAGCGGAGGGATACTCACCACTGCCCTGTTCCCTGCAGTATACCGACTTTACATTCTGTGGGGGCTGTCTGGGGTCCAGGAAAGAGACATGTGCCTGGGACCCTACAGCGTACACCGACCACTCCAGACCATAGGCCAGACACACGTTCTCTCTGCAGTACGGCAGCTTGCTGGAAAGCACCTACGCAAAAAAAACAAAAAAAAAAAACAGGTATTCAGTATTAAGGCAAATTTCCTGCACCTAAGGTCATTTACTGGGTATTCCTATCAAAACGTTTGATTAAACTACAAAAGGCGCACAAACCCATTATTCCTACTTAATTTTAAACAAAATGCTGGCGACAAACCGTAATCACAGGGCTAGAAATAGAATAACATTAATATTTATATTTTAACATTAATATTTTAGAGCTTCTGGATCCAAGGAGAAATCCGATTGCCTCCTGGAGTCAAGAAGGAATTTTTTTCCTCTGATGGCATTAATTAGGGTTTTTTTTGCCTTCTTTTGGATCAAGAATAGGAAGGTTGGGTAGAAGGGTTGAACTTGATGGACTTAGGTCTTTTTTCAGCCTTATGACATAAGACGATGACATCAGACATACCTTCGCTATTGTGTGTTCAGCTTTCCAAAGGTGAAAATAGCCGTCTAAGGAAACAGCTCCCAATTCCTGGATGAAATAAAAATAATACGTTTTCAAATACATTAACTCCCAAAATGAACTTCCTGCGTATCCAGCTGGTCTGAAAGAAAGCCGTGTGGGGACCTCATCACCCCGTGATCAACAACCCCAGTTATAGCGTGCCAAGCCTGGCACCGATCCGCTAGCCAGAGAGAGGACTTTCACAGCCGGGAAGAGACCAGCACATAATGATCTGTATACGCCAGCACGAAGCGGAGTTTTAGGAGCCGTGGCTACCTAGTTCCTAGGATCTTCTCGGCTCAGAAAACTACAAAATAGTGCAATTGCGTAATTATTAATAAAATCTAAAAAAGGACATCGTGAGCCAAAGCCGAGATTAACCGATCATAAGGAAAATGCATGTTCTGCAGGGACAGAAACGTTATCGTTCCACACAGCATTCGGCACGTGGGAAACGAGCATTTCTTTCCTGTTTGCTTAGATTTTTCGCTTGTTTAGAGGAAGGGGCTAATGGAAATTTCCCTCCATAGCTGTAATAAATTTTAAGTATTTTCATTAGTAAATCTGCTCAAATCATGATATCTTAAAAAAAAAAAAAAAAAAAATTATATATATATAATATTTTTTCAAATATTAATGGAATGGTCCCTTAGACCACATGAGAGGCACAGAAGGGCCGCACTCGGCGGAATACAGTCCATATGATCTGGGGAGCACACACCTTGTTCTTGCTGTTAAAAGCCAATGCCCGGACCTTGCAGTTGGTCGAGTTGCTGTTCTCTTTAGGGATATCCTTCAAGGCTTTATGAGTAATGTGAGCGTACACGGGGACTCTGGAAAGGCCACGCTGGAAATCTGTTTTATTGAGTACTTCTTCTGTTACCTCCCAGAGAGCCATTGAACCATCTCGAGAGCCTAAGGATGAAGCATGGGCTGTAAGGCCAACAGCGGCACGAGAACCACAGTGTCAACTCAAAGCTTGTCCAACGGCGCGATGGGAACCCAACTAGGAACGTTTACGATTATTCCGACATCGGACCTGCACGCTTCCCGCATCTACTAGAGCCAGTCAGATAAACAAGCGTCCACGACACTCAAAATAACGTTACCTGAAACAGCCATGGTGTCACTGATCCACGCAATAGAAAATATCCAGTCTTTGTGCCCTTCCTAAAATAAACATGGCAGGGAGAAGGTTCATTTATTAAATAGTATCCCCTAATTGCAAACAAATGCAGAAAATGCACCGCGGTGACACGCCAACTTCTGAAAGTCTATGAAGAAAAGGACTTTATCACCCAAAATATCACAACGGCCCGCAGGCAGAGGAACGTTTAGTGGAACGGGTTACCCAATCTACATTACTGGATCCAGCACTCTATGTATATTTAAAAATAATCCCCGGTGTTCTGAAGCTCGCCTTTCGCAGAGATAATCATCCGAGCCACTGCTCGATCCCCTCTAACAAACATTTAAATGAATAAAAGCCAGGTAAAAGGTGCTCACATCTCCCACACAGACGGGATCCAGGGTCGGAAGCCGATAGACTGCAAGGCTGTTGGGGTTATCACCTCCTGTGGCCAGCAGGGTCCGGGAGGGATTTATCTCGATGGCATGGATGCCGCAGCTCTGCGGAGTGACGCCGGCAGGCTCCCGGTCTTTCAGGATGGGGATCTTGGTGAGCTGGCCAGTCTGCACATCGACGACAAACAACTGCGAGAAAGGAATAGGGAGACGGATGCACTCGGAGTATTAGAATCTGACGCACACTCAGCCCCGCTAACATTAAGTGAAGGCACACTGACCCCCTTCAACCAAACACGTGGACCACCCTCGGCTGAATTAACACACACAGTATTTTGGTACACACCGCTCGCCGTGATCAGTTTCCTTTCTCGGGTGCCCGGGTCGGGGGGCACTTGCTCTTGTACATAGTGCGAGCAGCTGCTCAAACACACGGCCAAGTTAAGTGACCCCTGCTGAGCGCCCACCCACCGAACGCTGACGGGATCGTGATCCGAGACCACAAATCATTCCCCTTTCGCTACCCGCTCTTGGGAATATAGTTGGCACTGCCTTGGCACACAAAGAGAGTTTCTGCAACGCGGAAGGTGGCACAGCATGTCCCGCAGGGAAAAGAATTGTACTTCGGAACCGCACATCGTGCCACATTTTATAGCATTATTAGAACAGAACTGAACTCGGACACATATAGAGCAACATAAAACGACAGCAGACATGCCCTTCTTGCCTGCACTTTGCCGAATTGGCTTTTTTTCCTAGTCTGCCCCTTTGACTTTCTACTTATTAACGCTTTGTATGCGGATAACTTCATCTTAGAGTATAGAGAGCAGCGATTTGCCCCACTCTTTTGATCTCTGTCATTGAAACAGGCAATTTTAAAAACACAGATATTTCTCAGACAATTCGAGCTGCTGTTCCACTTGGATTTCCCCTCAAGCAGCAGGCGTCGGGATTGAGCCGGACTGGCGGATACGGCAACAAACGTACCGTATTGCATTTGGTTCCGCAAACCACCTGTCGATGGTTCAGCCATTGCGAAGCAAACACCTTGTTGAGGGTCCCGAGATGGAATTCTCTCTCCGTGAGAACACCGGGAAGGGTTTGAGCAGCGAAGCCACGCAATAGCCGGCGGTAATTCCCGTCACCCTGCTCTTTCACCTCCCGCGATTTCAGGTAATACACCACCGACTTCTTTTCGGGAGGAAGCCTCTTCCTTTTCTGTGCAGCATGGTCCCAATCACCCTGCAAGGAAATCAAAGAGACGTTAACGGTTTCGACAGCTGCTGTGGAAATATATTGAAGAAGAGGCATGTTAGGGATTATGGTTTATATCATTTACTGGTTTTTGTTCTGATGGTTAGTTGCGCTGGAAAAGATACGGTACAGATAGCCCCCCCTTGCCAGACCCCCAGCCTGTAGCCCCTGCTTTCAACGTTACAATTTTACTCCCTTTAAAGAAGACAAACGACACTCGCTTTGGGCTGAACGTTTCCGCTTTACATCAGAGCAGACCGGTATTCGTTAGTATAGCCCCGGTATTCGTTAGTATAGCCCCGGTATTCGTTAGTATAGCCCCGGTATACGTTAGTATAGCCCCGGTATACGTTAGTATAGCCCCGGTATACGTTAGTATAGACCCGGTATACGTTAGTATAGACCCGGTATACGTTAGTATAGACCCGGTATACATTAGTATGAATTTAAACCAGCAGCCTGTAAACCGTTTACTATTAACGGCAAACTGCCACGTTCGAAACACGCATGACTTCCATACATAGGGAACTCGCTACAGACCTGCCTGCGCATCCAGCCAAACAACCAGCCGCCGCGCTTACGGAAGAGACGGAGCATTTAACGGAGAGATTCAGAGCCGCGACGGGAAAGCAACGGGCAGCCCGGCCTCGGCTAACCGAATAGAGCATCGGTTACGGCACGCGGCTCACGCCTTCGAGGCAGTTGGGGCTCCGGTTCAAACCGTAACACGGAAAATGCCGTTCAATTTCACGCTCAACTGATCCAAATAAGCCAATATCGCGTTATTCCAACAAAACCCATTTTCCTCATGTTTTCATATATGTAGAAACTATGACATCGCCGGTCAGTCACTTATAACGTATACTTATGTGTACTTCTGAATACCCAAACAGTTGGCACGACCCCTGCCCAGAACCTAGGAGGCTGCGCACCTAATGTATCGGATTGTCTAGTGTTGTCATACGTAACGGCATAGTCTTGAACACACGTATTGTAAGAAGCACTGTGTATATTGTTGGCGCTATATAATAATAATAATAATAATAAGGTTTTTGCCATTAATTTCAACCAAGTCATTCCTGTGCCATTAAAGGGACACCCCAACGTCCCAGGCAGCCTCGTCAACAAAGAATCCATATTAGAGTATTTGGTAGAAACTTTCATTTACATTCATTGAACCAGCAAAAAAAAAAATAAAAAACCCTCTCCCCTCCGAGGTCCATCGTTTTATTTCCCCGACGGGCTGCTTGACGAGTGGAAGGAAAGCGGCTCCCATTGACATCGATGGAAATCTTTCCACACCTGCGCATGGAGCGTTCAATGAGCCAGAGGACAGCTAGTATAGATATGATTGACACATCTCCTGCATGCCATTTAACTGGGGGTTGGGAATCTTCTGAATCCCCTGAGGACATCATGAAAATGTAAAGGGGGCTCCCAGCTATCGCGCATTAAAGTGCATACGGCGGCTGGAGGGCTTCGACGGCCGATGGGACCCGTCAGCTGCGGCCCGGGGGAAGGTAACAGATAGGCCACCTTTGGCGTTTTTATTCTCTACATGGCCGAGAGTGTTTAATAAATTTAATAAATGTGGCGTCAAACTCTGATTGGCTGGAAAAAGCAGTTATAACACTGATTATGTTTTATGGACCGAGATTCTGCGCATGTCGCTTAGCGGTTCCTCTAACATCTAAAATCCCGTTGTTCCATTTTTGCGGAATGCACTAAACGCGTGCAGATTATTACCGGATGATACAGTAACGCGCCACGCACCTTTTACACTAAATAGCGCGCCCCTCGCTGTCTGCCGATCAAGGTGGATTTTAAATTCCCAAATCAATTCCTCATGGAGTGTTAATAATCGCAGAGATATCATGATTTTGGGGGCCTGCGACACACTTCTGTCCATCACCCCCCCCCCACACACACACACACACAGCCGTATTCCTGCATCCTCTGCCCTGAGGCCGGGACACCATATACATAAAGGTGTATTCTAAGTGTATAAAGTAAAACCCACCACGCTGTCCTGCTCCGCTACCTATAGAAATACCTTAAGATACAGAGCTTCTTCCCCTGGGCTGCCTGAGGCCGGCATCTTTCCTGTTATCCTCCTGCCACTGCTGCCTGCCTTATTTCCAATGTTTCCTTTGTCTCCTTTCTCCTCATCCCCCCTACTGTCTCCTGGGTACCCGTCTCCTTTCCCCTCTTCCCCCTGACTGTCTCCTGGGTACCTGTTTCCTTTCCCCTCATCCCCCCTACTGTCTCCTGGGTACCTGTCTCCTTTCCCCTCATCCCCCCTACTGTCTCCTGGGTACCCGTCTCCTTTCCCCTCATCCCCCGGTCTCCTGGGTACCCGTCTCCTTTCCCCTCATCCCCCTGACTGTCTCCTGGGTACCTGTCTCCTTTCTCCTCATCCCCCTGACTGTCTCCTGGGTACCCGTCTCCTTTCCCCTCATCCCCCTGTCTGTCTCCTGGGTACCCGTCTCCTTTCCCCTCATCCCCCTGACTGTCTCCTGGGTACCTGTCTCCTTTCTCCTCATCCCCCTGACTGTCTCCTGGGTACCTGTCTCCTTTCCCCTCATCCCCCGGTCTCCTGGGTACCCGTCTCCTTTCCCCTCATCCCCCTGTCTGTCTCCTGGGTACCCGTCTCCTTTCCCCTCATCCCCCCTACTGTCTCCCGGGTACCCGTCTCCTTTCCCCTCATCCCCCTGTCTGTCTCCTGGGTACCCGTCTCCTTTCCCCTCATCCCCCTGTCTCCTGGGTACCTGTCTCCTCTAACCCTGTCTGCCACCCAGCCCCCTTCTCGTTATCCCCCGTCTGCTCCCGATCACCTGCCTCCTTTGCTGTGATGACCCTGTCTGCTTCCTCACAGCTTCTTTACCGTAATCACTTGCCGTCTCCTGCCCCCTTTGCCGTGATCTCCCTGCCTGCGGTAGGTAAGGCTTACCTGCTCTCCAGAGGCTGTCTCGGGCGCCGCTCTCCTCTTCCTGCTAGCTGCTCTCCGGGTCATGCTCCCGCCCCCGCATGGAGAGAGGCCGGACCCCCGGATATCTCATATAACGGGAGGAAGCCGAGTAGAAGGAAGGCAACCTGCGGGAAACAAACCGGGCGACCTCTCACCCCTGGGCGTAGCGTGATGACGTCAGCGCGCGTGACGCAGGAAGCGATGAGCCAAGCGACATCTCCTAGCAACCAAGCCGAGGCGACAAGGGGGCGTGTACACGCAAAATGTCGCTCAGGCTGTGTCACGAAACCTCTAGTGACGTATTAAAGGTGGGGCCAAGAGAGAGAGGGAGGCTCGTGGTTCCAGTCGGTTGTAGGCAGTAGGGGGTTAGTTCTGCCAACCAACGTGGTTAAGACCACATCATTGTATGAAATAATGAAAACGGGGACGGCTCACATACTTAATAATATAACAGAAGAGCTAATTATCTGCTTTTTTTTAATAATTCGAATTTTGGCATGTGACATTATCACCGTAGGAACCAATAGAACGTTGCTACCAGGCCCAGACTGGGACAAAAAATAGGCCCGGGCATTTAAGACTGAGCAGCCCATTTTTATTTATTTATTTATTGTTAAAGCCCACCCTTCATGAACCATCTTTGCATTTCCCCAAATCACTGAAACATTCATGATAGACACAAACACTTACTCATTCACACAAATCATTAACACATACTCATTAATGCAGTCTCGCAAATCATTCAAGCAATTCATCCACACATGAATTCATTAATTCTCATACACATTCACACAATTCATCCACACATTTATTCATTCATTCTTGTACGCATTCACACTACCCCCTCTCCCCATCCCCTTCTTATCTGCCCCTTCTAACTATGTTCCCCCTTATCACTATGTACCCCCTTCCCCATTTCTCAATATGTACTCCCTCTCACTATCTATCCCCTCTACCCCTTTCTATCTAACCCCTCTCCCCCACTCTGCCCCTTCTCACTGCACCCCCTCCCTCCCTTACCCTACTTACCTTGTTGCCGGAGTAAGCAGCAACTGCGACCGGGCCCGCCACTCTAGGGGGCCGTGCAGCCCCCACCAGGGCCGGCCTTAGGGGTGCGCAGCCGCACAGGGCTTAAATTAAAACATCGGGGTTTTTTTGTTGTTTTTTTTTTAAACTTTATTTAACATCCTCCATGTTAAATAAAGCTAAACAAACTTTATTTAACATGAAGGATGTTAAATAAAGTAAACAGAAAAAAAAAACCCGATGTTTTAATTTAAGCCCTGTGCGGCCGCGCACCCCTAAGGTGCCCGGCCCCCTAGAGTGGCGGACCCGGTCGCAGTTGCTGCGGGCTTAAGGGGCAGATGCCCCTTATGCCCTGTGTTAATGCGGCCGCATAGGCCCAGTCAGTCCGGTCCTGACTGAGCCTATTTCAAGGTAGGGGTTTGGAGCTGTAGCTCCATCAGCCCCTACGTCAATCCGGCCCACCGGGAAAATGCCCGGTGTGCCCGATGGCCAGTCCGGGCCTGGTTGCTACTGACTAGACCGTCCCATTCCTGCTATATTGTTCAGACCAAGATTCTGACGTTTTCCTTGAAACGGACATCTTTCTTTACACCTAATAAACCTGTACAATCTGGGAAAGTTTCCGGGTGAGGACGTCGGTGCGCGCAGGTAGGTTTGTGAAGGCCTGTAGAACATCATTCAATTGTCCAGCACAAACTCCAGCAAATGTCCACCATGAGCAACACTGGCGCCGAGCCCTGTATATAATGGCGCCTACAGATCAGTAAACGATATGTATGTATTAGTAGGTAACTTTATACTTAACTTTATGTTCTTAGGATGCATGTTTGTCCTCCTGACGAAGCCAGAGAGGGTCGAAACGCATCAAGGACTCTGAACTATGTGAATTTGCACATTTTTATATTTATTTTTATGTTAATGTATTTATTTATTGGTCATTGCTCTTTGAAGAAAGTATTCCGCACATATTACCTTTTTTTCACATACCATTCATCTGCACATTATCCTGTACATGTTCCGGATGTGAAGGTAATATGCCATGGTGGGTAATTCCGATGGGGGTTCACACGCACCCCTTACACACACCCGAGTCACACTATTTGCCATACAAATAACTATAAAACATTCTTTTTATCTCATTATTTGTATTAAAATGCCAGAAAGCACAAGTGTTAAAAGGCCCTAATAAATGAAATACATTACACAGAATGGAATCAAAACATTTGCTGCTGCAAACATTTTTAGATGAAAAAGTCCCATTTTATTCAGTGGAACAAAACAGCGATCACATTATTCTTCACCATATTCTTGTAAGAAACTTTTATTTCTTTATTAATTCATGTAAACTATTTTTTCATATTTAATAAAAGCTATCATTGAGACATTTTAGTTTTTTGTTTTTATTTCCTTTTATTTGCCAACCAGCCGCCCCATTTATGCACATCTGCTCCCAGACATGCCACTCTGCCGCCAGAAATGCATTATACCCCCCTATTTGCCACTCTGCCCCCAGAAATGCCTGTTAACCCCCTATATGCCACTCTGCCCATAATATGCCTTATACCCTCCTATATGCATAAAGGGTTAAAAGGCATTTCTAGAGGGCACTCTGCCTCCAGAAAAGCCTTATGCTCCCCATATAACACCCCCCCCTCCGACTTACCACTGCTTTTGACTCCCTGGCGTCTGGTGGGGGCAGCGGGTGGAGGCCGGCATTCATGAAATAAAGGGGCTGGCGTGCATGCACCGCGCCGCCCAATGGCTGTGCCTCAGCTCTTCCTCCCACCCCTTTTAAGACGTGGGACGAACTGCTGAGGAACGCCCTGCTCAGCGGCTGTTTTAAATGTCGGTCTGCCAGGTTTTATTACCTAAAAAAGTTTTACTAGTAAATATGTGCCCCCTGATATGCCTTATATCCCCCTATATGCCACTGTGCCCCTGATAAGCCTTATATCCCCCTAAATGCCACTGTGCCCCTGATATGTCTTATACCCCCTATATGCCACTCTGTCCCCCTGATATGTCTTATACCCCCCTATATGCCACTCTGCCCCCCTGATATGTCTTATACCCCCCTATATGCCACTCTGCCCCCCTGATATGTCTTATACCCCCCTATATGCCACTCTGCCCCCCTGATATGCCTTATACCCCCCCATATGCCACTCTGCCCCCCTGATATTTCTTATACCCCCTATATTCCACTGTGCCCCTGATATGCCTTATACCCCTATATGCCACTGTGTCCCTGATAAACCTTATATGCCCTAAATGCCACTGTGCCCCCTGACATGCCTTATACCCCCTATATGCCACTGTGCCCCCTGTTATACCTTATATCCCCCCTATATGCCACTCTGCCCCTGATATGTCTTATACCCAAGTATCCTCAACATTGTATCTATTAACAAGTTACAAGTATTTCTATGAAGCCCTTACTTCTTAACACTGCAGAAAGTCTCTTTGGAACAAACCACTTCGTGTTAGGGGGGTGGTGGGTGGAATAAAACACTGTCATTTGTGAAAGCGGCAGCTGTATTGGCCCTGAGGATATTTGGAAGCAGGACAGAACACCCCTATGGTCTTTGCACTGTGGTACAGCCTGCCCTGACTGTGATGTCATAGTGCTGTGACATCACAATGCTGTGATGTTCTGTAAAAGCGCATCCAGACACTCTGGTTGTTTCAGATTGTGAGCAGTAGCAGTACTGAGCATAACAGTTACCTGTCCACGACAGGCAGCGAAATCGCCATTTCTATTGACTTTAAAAAGACAAAATAGGCAGAGATTAAAAGGCCTTCATTCGTGTGACGCAATAGCCGGCACATAGGCGCGAGTCTCTGCACCTGAACATCTTTGAGTGACACCCGACAGGTACACGTTTCAGCCGTCATGGAGCGCACTTGCTTCGGCGCTCCTGGCCCTCGCACAAGCAGCAGTATAACATTCACGCTGTTTGTGTTTGGCTGGGCGCTCTTATGCGGCGGATCTCTACTTTCTGTCTATGGGTTCGCGACATGCCAGTCCGACAGCTGTATCACCTACAAGGTGACGGGCCCGGTACTTGCCGGGTTAGGGCTGGCATGTGTAATGATGGCAGAGTTTACTGCCAAACGAGACAGGAGAAGGAGGGAATTAGAAGGAGACCCGACGGATCCAGATAGCAGCTTCCTCTGCGGGAAAAGCCGGCAGTTTGTGCAGTTCGTAATACTCGGGATGCTGTTACTGGCTTGCGTGGTACTGATTTGTATCCCAGGACTTGTGTTTCCAGCCTGCAAGCCGGTATCCAACACAGACAAACCCCCTAAAGTCTGTGAAACTCCCTTACTGCAGACAATCGTAATCGTACTGATCGTCTTCTGTTACTGCGTGGCTATTCGTCTGAGTAAAGACCGTCGGGACGGCGACTCTGAGGAGGACCCAGAAGCCTGCAGATATCAGCCGCTTCCTGTAAGGGTGGGTGACGAAGTCTTCGCGTTCCCGTCAGCCCCACCTCCACACTTTGCAGGAGGACATGATCGGCCAATGAGCAGGGACCCTCCTTCCTATGACAGCATCCTGTTTGAAAGGGGCGACCGTGATTCCGGCGGAAGCGCCGGGGAAAACGTACACACCGTTCCATGGCGATGGGGGCCGAGAGTAGAATACATCAACGACCCGACCCCTTCGGAGCCACCTCCAAGATATGAGGACATATACCCTAGTCAGCCGGATCCTGAAGAGAGTTCATCATCATCATCATCGTATTACTCGTTTTCCCAATCATCGGAGTCGAGTGACTATGAGCTCGCACCAGGACCCTAAACATGGAAAGTCTGAACTATCGGGGGGGGTTTTTTTCTAACATTTCGACTCAGTACAGTGTTTGAGCCGGAAGCGTCACCCAAAACATCACATCTGACAATATCCAGGTCTGCAGATAAAGGACTGAAATCAGACCGGGTTTTTTGTCAGTGCCGGCACCGTACATGACGCCTGTTGAAATGTTTTTTTCCCCCCCGTGAGACTTCCCCTTTAAATAACAGATAAATAAAATGACATCTTTTCATGGTTGCCCCTCAAACAGTATCTGTGTGCGTTTGTGTGCGTGTTGGATATACCGCGTGTACGAGGTCACATATTTGTATGGAATCTATAAGATAAATCTCTTACGTGTGAAATCAATGTGTTATCTACGGCTTGGAGCCACCTCCAACGTATCAGACAGTTTCGGGTTGATACGAATGATCCTTGGGACCGCTAAGAATTGCCCTTGAGAAGTTGATACCTCTTCCCCTCCCCCATGTAATTATTATGCTGCGGGGATCGTTCTCCCTGATTGTGTTCCCAAAAGTAGAAAAAAGTGTTTTTTTCTCTCATTTCTTTCTTAAACTGTAATGCTTTAAAAACGAAAAGAAAAGAAAAAGAAACAGAATTGTAACAAATGTAACAGCCCCTTGAATGTAAATCTTCTCTTTTCTCCGTAACCCGAGCGATCCCCCCTCCCCCGAAGAACTCCCCAGCGGAGCCGGATGGAAAGCCGTCTTTTTATTTCTAACCAGACAGAAAAATCCTCGCCAATGTCTCATATTATTATTCATAATTATTATTTATATCAGATTATTTGATACAGTGCCATCATATACCGCAGCGCTGTACAATACACGTGAAGTAGAATCAGCTCTTTAAGCATCCCGATTGCTGATTTCTGGAAGGTTCGGACCGGGCTGACATCCCAGTTCCTTTAGGAACAACCTGGCAAGGGTTGTAGTTGAGTGACTGTAATAGTCTGATTTAGTGCCGGCCCCTGCATTGGATGAGTTGGGCCCCTCAAACCCAAGAGGGACAGTTTTATTCTGTTTGCCTCCGCAATGCCCGTCGCTGCGTCGGATGTGCAGAGAGCGGGGTGTGCGCACAGTGCGCCCTCCTCCGATACTTCCCAAATATTACACTCTTCAGGTCTGTGCGCCCAATAAATCCTCGTTATGATGTCTAAAAGCAATATATTTGTGTCATTCATAAGAGCGTCCGGTGGCGTCAGCCGAAGATTTCTCTGGAATTGCGCTGTATTAAGTCATCACTTTGGTTACATCGTTGTCTCTGGTGGTCGATGAACGACCCCGGCTCTGGTTTTAAGGCTGGGGAGAGGAGACGAGAAATAACGCCAGGGTTGCTTTAAATCTGCACGGAGCATGTGATCCAGCACAGAACAAGTTAATTGTTTGCCGCACGCATCGTAACACACGGCCTCCAAATACCCTTAATTAAGAGTTCCCTGCGGTCAGGAACATGCAGAATAACAGTCAGTGATCTCTGGGCCAGACACTCACACTAACACACCCCACTCAGACACAACAACACAAGCAACCACACAACATAGACAGACACTGACACACAGCCAGACACCCACACTAACACACCCCACTCAGACACAACAACACAACCACACAACACTAACATAGACACACAGTAACACACAACCAGACACCCTCACTAACATGCACACACACTAACACACCCACTCAGCCACACCAACGCAACCAGCCACACAACACTAACAAACACACTAACACACAGCCAGACACTCACACTAACATGCACACACACTAACATTCCCACACACACTAACATGCCCAGACACACAATCAGGGCCAGCCTTAGGGGTGTGCGGCCGCACATCCTCCCTGTTAAATAAAGTTAAAAAACAAACAAAAAACCCCCGATGTTTTAATTTAAGTTCCGGGCAGGGTCGCTCGTGAAGTTGTCAGCAACCGCTCGGCGCCCCTCACTCTCTGTGACTCGGTCGCGGTGCCGGCACTTCATGCCGAGAGCCGGGATATGATGTTATATTCTGGCGGAAGGAGGCGGCCCAGGTGCCGCTTTCAATACTGCTCGCAGTTGCTCAGTGGCTGTTTTCAAGGTTGGTCTGCCGCGGAGCGGCCCACGGAGGGACCGGCTTACCGGGAAATTTCCCGGTATCCCGGTGGGCCAGTCCGGCCCTGTGTTCCAAGAGGAACGATCATGAAAACTTAAGCTCTGTAGGCCAACAACAAATGGGCCGTTCAAACAAGAAAAAAAAACAACAGGAAAAAGTCCAACTTTGGCTGATGGCACTGACTGCGCAGGAATGTTCCTATATCATACCTCGAAACTCTATGGGTTTTACCCAGAGACTCTGGGAGAAATGCCACTTTCCTGGGTCTCCAGGTCGCTATTGGAAAAGTCTGAGTCATGGGAGCGGCATTCTGACATGTCCCATCGCCCGCCCATTTCCCCCTGAAACAGCATTCTGTCACACAACATTAGCTGGACTTCCTGTCCACATCCTGTGAGGAACTAGATAGCCAGAACCATAAAGTGGCTACCTGTACACCATCAACCCTGGCGTTAGAAGCCTGGATTACATTTCCATTAACGGCAAAGGACTCTTTGAACTCAAAGATAGCCCATTAAACCCAATAGGATGCAATATAGGATTCTGACCCTTACAAAAATGTAAGGGCAATCCTGCCCACCCAGCTGCCAGTTTTAATGACACCACCACTAAGCCTCTTTAAAATATGCAATTATGCAAATGCAAACAATCTAACCTAACCATTCCATAGTTTTAGGCTTGCAAAATCTAATGAAACCAAGTATTCGCATTTGTATGTTTATTGGCAGCTTGATCAAGGTATGTAAAATACACTTTTGGTTGCCTTTGGGAGGGGAGCAGTTGTGTCTCCCTATGTTAGAATTCAAGAACATTCCTGGGGTTTATATAGATGGTAGGAAGTCTGCAGTAAACATGGAGAAAAGCTTAGTGCTGAGGTTCCTAGCTGAGTGCATTGGTTACTCATCAAAATTGAACTTGTGGAAGGTCTGAGACAAGAGCCCTTGGTTCCCCTCACAGGGCATTGCTTGATACAAGAGCAGTCAGATGGTTGATGGGAACCATCAACCATCTGACTGCTCTTGGAATGCATAAGACGTAGTCACCTAACCTGGTGAAGTTGACTATGGATGCTTGAGCTGCAGATTTGAAAGTGGCTCATGGCTAGCAACTTCAAGTCCAATGACTAAGAGGAAGCAGGTAAGAGTTTCCCAACCCAATTCAGACTACTCCTTCTCCAATACTTTTATGAGTCATAACTATTCATTGAAACCAAAAACTTTTTAACTTGTAATAAAACCTATAGTCGAATTTAGAATGTAACACTAAATGATTCTAAACTAGACTTGGGCACCAGGGGGCTCTTCGTCTTCATGCTCGTCTTCGTCAAAAAAAAAATCTTCGTATTCCGCGATAATTCAACCGTTCCTGTCTTCTCTTCGGGCGAATATTCGTGGACATTCTTCGTGTTCGTTTTTTCCTCTTTTTTTCCGGTTAAGGGGTGAATACGGGGTTAACGCGTACTGCAGCAGCTCTGGCGCCAGTAGTTTAAATGTGCGTATGAGCAACTCTATTGGTCGCCAGCAGGGGGCCTCCTGCTGGCAACCAATGAGCACACTACCATATATAGCTAATATAGTCTCGGGCAGAATATTATGCTACTCAACGTAAAACCAACAGAGGGCAGCATTCTGTCCGAAGATATATTAGCCATATGTGGCAGTGTGTTCATTTTCATTTATTAATTATTTAAATAAAATATATTCCCATGATCCGCTGGTCTTCCCGCCGCAACAGTTAAATGTCCCCACTCGCGGACATTAATTCTGTCGAACTCTTTTTTTCTATTTATTTGGGTTTTTTTTGTATTAAACTGTTAGACGAAAGGTTCATGGGAATATATTTTATTTGAATAAATGCAAATGAGCACACTGCCACATATGGCTAATATATGTTGGGACAGAATGCTGCCCTCTATTGGTTATACATTGAGTAGCATTGTTCCATATGCTTGAAATCCAAAGTTATTATGCTACTTAATGTATCTAACCAACAGAGGGCAGCATTCTCTCCAAACATATATTAGCCATATATGCTAATGTCCTCATTTGCATTTATTCAAATAAAATATATTCCCATGAACCTTTCGTATAACAATTTAATAGAAAACGCCCCCCCCCCAAATAAATAGAAAAAAAGAGTTTGCAAGATCGACAGAATTAATGTCCGCGAGTGCATTTGAATGTTTATTGGCAGCTTGATCAAGGTATGTGAAATACACTTTTGGTTGCCTTTGGTAGGGGAGCAGTTGTGTCTCCCTATGTTAGAATTCAAGAACATTCCTGGGGTTTATATAGATGGTAGGAAGCCTGTAGAAAACATGGAGAAAAGCTTAGTGCTGAGGTTCCTAGCTGAGTGCATTGGTTACTCATCAAAATTGACCTTGGGGAAGGTCTGAGACAAGAGCCCTTGGCTGCCCTCACAGGGCATTACTTGATCCAAGCAAGTGAGTTCCCATCAACCATCTGACTGCTCTTAGAATGTATAAGACATAGTCACCTAACCTGGTGAAGTTGACTATGGATGCTTGAGCTGCAGATTTGAAAGTGGCTCATGGCTAGCAATTTCAAGTCCAATGACTAAGAGGAAGCAGGTAAGAGTTTCCCAACCCAATTCAGACTACTCCTTCTCCAATACTTTTATGAGTCATTCCTATTCATTGAAACCAAAAACTGTTTAACTTGTATTAAAACCTATAGTCGAATTTAGAATTTAACACTAAATGATTCTAAACTAGACTTGGGCACCAGGGGGCTCTTCGTCTTCATGCTCGTCTTCGTCAAAAAAAAAAATCTTCGTATTCCGCGATAATTCAACCGTTCCTGTCTTCTCTTCGGGCGAATATTCGTGGACATTCTTCGTGTTCGTTTTTTCTTCTTTTTTTCCGGTTAAGGGGTGAATACGGGGTTAACGCGTACTGCAGCAGCTCTGGCGCCAGTAGTTTAAATGTGCGTATGAGCAACTCTATTGGTCGCCAGCAGGGGGCCTCCTGCTGGCAACCAATGAGCACACTACCATATATAGCTAATATAGTCTCGGGCAGAATATTATGCTACTCAACGTAAAACCAACAGAGGGCAGCATTCTGTCCGAAGATATATTAGCCATATGTGGCAGTGTGTTCATTTTCATTTATTAATTATTTAAATAAAATATATTCCCATGATCCGCTGGTCTTCCCGCCGCAACAGTTAAATGTCCCCACTCGCGGACATTAATTCTGTCGAACTCTTTTTTTCTATTTATTTGGGGGTTTTTTGTATTAAACTGTTAGACGAAAGGTTCAAGGGAATATATTTTATTTGAATAAATGCAAATGAGCACACTGCCACATATGGCTAATATATGTTGGGACAGAATGCTGCCCTCTATTGGTTATACATTGAGTAGCATTGTTCCATATGCTTGAAATCCAAAGTTATTATGCTACTTAATGTATCTAACCAACAGAGGGCAGCATTCTCTCCAAACATATATTAGCCATATATGCTAATGTCCTCATTTGCATTTATTCAAATAAAATATATTCCCATGAACCTTTTGTATAACAATTTAATAGAAAACGCCCCCCCCCAAATAAATAGAAAAAAAGAGTTTGCAAGTTCGGCAGAATTAATGTCCGCGAGTGCATTTGAATGTTTATTGGCAGCTTGATCAAGGTATGTGAAATACACTTTTGGTTGCCTTTGGTAGGGGAGCAGTTGTGTCTCCCTATGTTAGAATTCAAGAACATTCCTGGGGTTTATATAGATGGTAGGAAGCCTGTAGAAAACATGGAGAAAAGCTTGGTGCTGAGGTTCCTAGCTGAGTGCATTGGTTACTCATCAAAATTGACCTTGGGGAAGGTCTGAGACAAGAGCCCTTGGCTGCCCTCACAGGGCATTGCTTGATCCAAGCAAGTGAGTTCCCATCAACCATCTGACTGCTCTTGGAATGCATAAGACGTAGTCACTTAACCTGGTGAAGTTGACTATGGATGCTTGAGCTGCAGATTTGAAAGTGGCTCATGGCTAGCAATTTCAAGTCCAATGACTAAGAGGAAGCAGGTAAGAGTTTCCCAATTCAGACTACTCCTTCTCCAATACTTTTATGAGTCATTCCTATTCATTGAAACCAAAAACTGTTTAACTTGTATTAAAACCTATAGTCGAATTTAGAATTTAACACTAAATGATTCTAAACTAGACTTGGGCACCAGGGGGCTCTTCGTCTTCATGCTCGTCTTCGTCAAAAAAAAAAATCTTCGTATTCCGCGATAATTCAACCGTTCCTGTCTTCTCTTCGGGCGAATATTCGTGGACATTCTTCGTGTTCGTTTTTTCTTCTTTTTTTCCGGTTAAGGGGTGAATACGGGGTTAACGCGTACTGCAGCAGCTCTGGCGCCAGTAGTTTAAATGTGCGTATGAGCAACTCTATTGGTCGCCAGCAGGGGGCCTCCTGCTGGCAACCAATGAGCACACTACCATATATAGCTAATATAGTCTCGGGCAGAATATTATGCTACTCAACGTAAAACCAACAGAGGGCAGAATTCTGTCCGAAGATATATTAGCCATATGTGGCAGTGTGTTCATTTTCATTTATTAATTATTTAAATAAAATATATTCCCATGATCCGCTGGTCTTCCCGCCGCAACAGTTAAATGTCCCCACTCGCGGACATTAATTCTGTCGAACTCTTTTTTTCTATTTATTTGGGGTTTTTTTGTATTAAACTGTTAGACGAAAGGTTCAAGGGAATATATTTTATTTGAATAAATGCAAATGAGCACACTGCCACATATGGCTAATATATGTTCGGACAGAATGCTGCCCTCTATTGGTTATACATTGAGTAGCATTGTTCCATATGCTTGAAATCCAAAGTTATTATGCTACTTAATGTATCTAACCAACAGAGGGCAGCATTCTCTCCAAACATATATTAGCCATATATGCTAATGTCCTAATTTGCATTTATTCAAATAAAATATATTCCCATGAACCTTTTGTATAACAATTTAATAGAAAACGCCCCCCCCCAAATAAATAGAAAAAAAGAGTTTGCAAGTTCGACAGAATTAATGTCCGCGAGTGAATTTGAATGTTTATTGGCAGCTTAATCAAGGTATGTGAAATACACTTTTGGTTGCCTTTGGGAGGGGAGCAGTTGTGTCTCCCTATGTTAGAATTCAAGAACATTCCTGGGGTTTATATAGATGGTAGGAAGTCTGCAGTAAACATGGAGTAAAGCTTAGTGCTGAGGTTCCTAGCTGAGTGCATTGGTTACTCATCAAAATTGACCTTGGGGAAGGTCTGAGACAAGAGCCCTTGGTTGCCCTCACAGGGCATTGCTTGATCCAAGCAAGTGAGTTCCCATCAACCATCTGACTGCTCTTGGAATGCATTAGACATAGTCACCTAACCTGGTGAAGTTGACTATGGATGCTTGAGCTGCAGATTTGAAAGTGGCTCATGGCTAGCAACTTCAAGTCCAATGACTAAGAGGAAGCAGGTAAGAGTTTCCCAACCCAATTCAGACTACTCCTTCTCCAATACTTTTATGAGTCATAACTATTCATTGAAACCAAAAACTTTTTAACTTGTAATAAAACCTATAGTCGAATTTAGAATTTAACACTAAATGATTCTAAACTAGACTTGGGCACCAGGGGGCTCTTCGTCTTCATGCTCGTCTTCGTCAAAAAAAAAATCTTCGTATTCCGCGATAATTCAACCGTTCCTGTCTTCTCTTCGGGCGAATATTCGTGGACATTCTTCGTGTTCGTTTTTTCTTCTTTTTTTCCGGTTAAGGGGTGAATACAGGGTTAACGCGTACTGCAGCAGCTCTGGCGCCAGTAGTTTAAATGTGCGTATGAGCAACTCTATTGGTCGCCAGCAGGGGGCCTCCTGCTGGCAACCAATGAGCACACTACCATATATAGCTAATGTAGTCTCGGGCAGAATATTATGCTACTCAACGTAAAACCAACAGAGGGCAGAATTCTGTCCGAAGATATATTAGCCATATGTGGCAGTGTGTTCATTTTCATTTATTAATTATTTAAATAAAATATATTCCCATGATCCGCTGGTCTTCCCGCCGCAACAGTTAAATGTCCCCACTCGCGGACATTAATTCTGTCGAACTCTTTTTTTCTATTTATTTGGGGTTTTTTTGTTTTAAATTGTTAGACGAAAGGTTCATGGGAATATATTTTATTTGAATAAATGCAAATGAGCACACTGCCACATATGGCTAATATATGTTCGGACAGAATGCTGCCCTCTATTGGTTATACTTTGAGTAGCATTGTTCCATATGCTTGAAATCCAAAGTTATTATGCTACTTAATGTATCTAACCAGCAGAGGGCAGCATTCTCTCCAAACATATATTAGCCATATATGCTAATGTCCTCATTTGCATTTATTCAAATAAAATATATTCCCATGAACCTTTTGTATAACAATTTAATAGAAAACGCCCCCCCCCAAATAAATAGAAAAAAAGAGTTTGCAAGTTCGACAGAATTAATGTCCGCGAGTGAATTTGAATGTTTATTGGCAGCTTAATCAAGGTATGTGAAATACACTTTTGGTTGCCTTTGGTAGGGGAGCAATTGTGTCACACTATGTTAGAATTCAAGAACTTTCTTGGGGTTTATATAGATGGTAGGAAGCCTGTAGAAAACATGGAGAAAAGCTTAGTGCTGAGGTTCCTAGCTGAGTGCATTGGTTACTCATCAAAATTGACCTTGGGGAAGGTCTGAGACAAGAGCCCTTGGCTGCCCTCACAGGGCATTGCTTGATCCAAGCAAGTGAGTTCCCATCAACCATCTGACTGCTCTTGGAATGCATAAGACGTAGTCACTTAACCTGGTGAAGTTGACTATGGATGCTTGAGCTGCAGATTTGAAAGTGGCTCATGGCTAGCAATTTCAAGTCCAATGACTAAGAGGAAGCAGGTAAGAGTTTCCCAACCCAATTCAGACTACTCCTTCTCCAATACTTTTATGAGTCATTCCTATTCATTGAAACCAAAAACTGTTTAACTTGTATTAAAACCTAGAGTCGAATTTAGAATTTAACACTAAATGATTCTAAACTAGACTTGGGCACCAGGGGGCTCTTCATCTTCATGCTCGTCTTCGTCAAAAAAAAAAATCTTCGTATTCCGCGATAATTCAACCGTTCCTGTCTTCTCTTTGGGCGAATATTCATGGACATTCTTCGTGTTCGTTTTTTCTTCTTTTTTTTTCAGGTTAAGGGGTGAATACGGGGTTAACGCGTACTGCAGCAGCTCTGGCGCCAGTAATTTAAATGTGCGTATGAGCAACTCTATTGGTCGCCAGCAGGGGGCCTCCTGCTGGCAACCAATGAGCACACTACCATATATAGCTAATATAGTCTCGGGCAGAATATTATGCTACTCAACGTAAAACCTACAGAGGGCAGCATTCTGTCCGAAGATATATTAGCCATATGTGGCAGTGTGTTCATTTTCATTTATTAATTATTTAAATAAAATATATTCCCATGATCCGCTGGTCTTCCCGCTGCAACAGTTAAATGTCCCCACTCGCGGACATTAATTCTGTCGAACTCTTTTTTTCTATTTATTTGGGTTTTTTTTGTATTAAACTGTTAGACGAAAGGTTCATGGGAATATATTTTATTTGAATAAATGCAAATGAGCACACTGCCACATATGGCTAATATATGTTGGGACAGAATGCTGCCCTCTATTGGTTATACATTGAGTAGCATTGTTCCATATGCTTGAAATCCAAAGTTATTATGCTACTTAATGTATCTAACCAACAGAGGGCAGCATTCTCTCCAAACATATATTAGCCATATATGCTAATGTCCTCATTTGCATTTATTCAAATAAAATATATTCCCATGAACCTTTCGTATAACAATTTAATAGAAAACGCCCCCCCCCAAATAAATAGAAAAAAAGAGTTTGCAAGATCGGCAGAATTAATGTCCGCGAGTGCATTTGAATGTTTATTGGCAGCTTGATCAAGGTATGTGAAATACACTTTTGGTTGCCTTTGGTAGGGGAGCAGTTGTGTCTCCCTATGTTAGAATTCAAGAACATTCCTGGGGTTTATATAGATGGTAGGAAGCCTGTAGAAAACATGGAGAAAAGCTTAGTGCTGAGGTTCCTAGCTGAGTGCATTGGTTACTCATCAAAATTGACCTTGGGGAAGGTCTGAGACAAGAGCCCTTGGCTGCCCTCACAGGGCATTGCTTGATCCAAGCAAGTGAGTTCCCATCAACCATCTGACTGCTCTTAGAATGTATAAGACATAGTCACCTAACCTGGTGAAGTTGACTATGGATGCTTGAGCTGCAGATTTGAAAGTGGCTCATGGCTAGCAATTTCAAGTCCAATGACTAAGAGGAAGCAGGTAAGAGTTTCCCAACCCAATTCAGACTACTCCTTCTCCAATACTTTTATGAGTCATTCCTATTCATTGAAACCAAAAACTGTTTAACTTGTATTAAAACCTAGAGTCGAATTTAGAATTTAACACTAAATGATTCTAAACTAGACTTGGGCACCAGGGGGCTCTTCATCTTCATGCTCGTCTTCGTCAAAAAAAAAAATCTTCGTATTCCGCGATAATTCAACCGTTCCTGTCTTCTCTTTGGGCGAATATTCATGGACATTCTTCGTGTTCGTTTTTTCTTCTTTTTTTTTCAGGTTAAGGGGTGAATACGGGGTTAACGCGTACTGCAGCAGCTCTGGCGCCAGTAGTTTAAATGTGCGTATGAGCAACTCTATTGGTCGCCAGCAGGGGGCCTCCTGCTGGCAACCAATGAGCACACTACCATATATAGCTAATATAGTCTCGGGCAGAATATTATGCTACTCAACGTAAAACCTACAGAGGGCAGCATTCTGTCCGAAGATATATTAGCCATATGTGGCAGTGTGTTCATTTTCATTTATTAATTATTTAAATAAAATATATTCCCATGATCCGCTGGTCTTCCCGCTGCAACAGTTAAATGTCCCCACTCGCGGACATTAATTCTGTCGAACTCTTTTTTTCTATTTATTTGGGTTTTTTTTGTATTAAACTGTTAGACGAAAGGTTCATGGGAATATATTTTATTTGAATAAATGCAAATGAGCACACTGCCACATATGGCTAATATATGTTGGGACAGAATGCTGCCCTCTATTGGTTATACATTGAGTAGCATTGTTCCATATGCTTGAAATCCAAAGTTATTATGCTACTTAATGTATCTAACCAACAGAGGGCAGCATTCTCTCCAAACATATATTAGCCATATATGCTAATGTCCTCATTTGCATTTATTCAAATAAAATATATTCCCATGAACCTTTCGTATAACAATTTAATAGAAAACGCCCCCCCCCAAATAAATAGAAAAAAAGAGTTTGCAAGATCGGCAGAATTAATGTCCGCGAGTGCATTTGAATGTTTATTGGCAGCTTGATCAAGGTATGTGAAATACACTTTTGGTTGCCTTTGGTAGGGGAGCAGTTGTGTCTCCCTATGTTAGAATTCAAGAACATTCCTGGGGTTTATATAGATGGTAGGAAGCCTGTAGAAAACATGGGGAAAAGCTTAGTGCTGAGGTTCCTAGCTGAGTGCATTGGTTACTCATCAAAATTGACCTTGGGGAAGGTCTGAGACAAGAGCCCTTGGCTGCCCTCACAGGGCATTACTTGATCCAAGCAAGTGAGTTCCCATCAACCATCTGACTGCTCTTGGAATGCATAAGACATAGTCACCTAACCTGGTGAAGTTGACTATGGATGCTTGAGCTGCAGATTTGAAAGTGGCTCATGGCTAGCAATTTCAAGTCCAATGACTAAAAGGAAGCAGGTAAGAGTTTCCCAACCCAATTCAGACTACTCCTTCTCCAATACTTTTATGAGTCATTCCTATTCATTGAAACCAAAAACTGTTTAACTTGTATTAAAACCTATAGTCGAATTTAGAATTTAACACTAAATGATTCTAAACTAGACTTGGGCACCAGGGGGCTCTTCGTCTTCATGCTCGTCTTCGTCAAAAAAAAAAATCTTCGTATTCCGCGATAATTCAACCGTTCCTGTCTTCTCTTCGGGCGAATATTCGTGGACATTCTTCGTGTTCGTTTTTTCTTCTTTTTTTCCGGTTAAGGGGTGAATACGGGGTTAACGCGTACTGCAGCAGCTCTGGCGCCAGTAGTTTAAATGTGCGTATGAGCAACTCTATTGGTCGCCAGCAGGGGGCCTCCTGCTGGCAACCAATGAGCACACTACCATATATAGCTAATGTAGTCTCGGGCAGAATATTATGCTACTCAACGTAAAACCAACAGAGGGCAGAATTCTGTCCGAAGATATATTAGCCATATGTGGCAGTGTGTTCATTTTCATTTATTAATTATTTAAATAAAATATCTTCCCATGATCCGCTGGTCTTCCCGCCGCAACAGTTAAATGTCCCCACTCGCGGACATTAATTCTGTCGAACTCTTTTTTTCTATTTATTTGGGGGTTTTTTGTATTAAACTGTTAGACGAAAGGTTCAAGGGAATATATTTTATTTGAATAAATGCAAATGAGCACACTGCCACATATGGCTAATATATGTTCGGACAGAATGCTGCCCTCTATTGGTTATACATTGAGTAGCATTGTTCCATATGCTTGAAATCCAAAGTTATTATGCTACTTAATGTATCTAACCAACAGAGGGCTGCATTCTCTCCAAACATATATTAGCCATATATGCTAATGTCCCCATTTGCATTTATTCAAATAAAATATATTCCCATGAACCTTTTGTATAACAATTTAATAGAAAACGCCCCCCCCCAAATAAATAGAAAAAAAGAGTTTGCAAGTTCGACAGAATTAATGTCCGCGAGTGAATTTGAATGTTTATTGGCAGCTTAATCAAGGTATGTGAAATACACTTTTGGTTGCCTTTGGGAGGGGAGCAGTTGTGTCTCCCTATGTTAGAATTCAAGAACATTCCTGGGTTTTATATAGATGGTAGGAAGTCTGCAGTAAACATGGAGAAAAGCTTAGTGCTGAGGTTCCTAGCTGAGTGCATTGGTTACTCATCAAAAATGACCTTGGGGAAGGTCTGAGACAAGAGCCCTTGGTTGCCCTCACAGGGCATTGCTTGATCCAAGCAAGTGAGTTCCCATCAACCATCTGACTGCTCTTGGAATGCATAAGACATAGTCACCTAACCTGGTGAAGTTAACTATGGATGCTTGAGCTGCAGATTTGAAAGTGGCTCATGGCTAGCAATTTCAAGTCCAATGACTAAGAGGAAGCAGGTAAGAGTTTCCCAACCCAATTCAGACTACTCCTTCTCCAATACCTTTATGAGTCATTCCTATTCATTGAAACCAAAAACTGTTTAACTTGTATTAAAACCTATAGTCGAATTTAGAATTTAACACTAAATGATTCTAAACTAGACTTGGGCACCAGGGGGCTCTTCGTCTTCATGCTCGTCTTCGTCAAAAAAAAAAATCTTCGTATTCCGCGATAATTCAACCGTTCCTGTCTTCTCTTCGGGCGAATATTCGTGGACATTCTTCGTGTTCGTTTTTTCCTCTTTTTTTCCGGTTAAGGGGTGAATACGGGGTTAACGCGTACTGCAGCAGCTCTGGCGCCAGTAGTTTAAATGTGCGTATGAGCAACTCTATTGGTCGCCAGCAGGGGGCCTCCTGCTGGCAACCAATGAGCACACTACCATATATAGCTAATATAGTCTCGGGCAGAATATTATGCTACTCAACGTAAAACCAACAGAGGGCAGCATTCTGTCCGAAGATATATTAGCCATATGTGGCAGTGTGTTCATTTTCATTTATTAATTATTTAAATAAAATATATTCCCATGATCCGCTGGTCTTCCCGCCGCAACAGTTAAATGTCCCCACTCGCGGACATTAATTCTGTCGAACTCTTTTTTTCTATTTATTTGGGTTTTTTTTTGTATTAAACTGTTAGACGAAAGGTTCATGGGAATATATTTTATTTGAATAAATGCAAATGAGCACACTGCCACATATGGCTAATATATGTTCGGACAGAATGCTGCCCTCTATTGGTTATACATTGAGTAGCATTGTTCCATATGCTTGAAATCCAAAGTTATTATGCTACTTAATGTATCTAACCAACAGAGGGCAGCATTCTCTCCAAACATATATTAGCCATATATGCTAATGTCCTCATTTGCATTTATTCAAATAAAATATATTCCCATGAACCTTTTGTATAACAATTTAATAGAAAACGCCCCCCCCAAATAAATAGAAAAAAAGAGTTTGCAAGTTCGACAGAATTAATGTCCGCGAGTGAATTTGAATGTTTATTGGCAGCTTAATCAAGGTATGTGAAATACACTTTTGGTTGCCTTTGGTAGGGGAGCAATTGTGTCACCCTATGTTAGAATTCAAGAACTTTCTTGGGGTTTATATAGATGGTAGGAAGCCTGTAGAAAACATGGAGAAAAGCTTAGTGCTGAGGTTCCTAGCTGAGTGCATTGGTTACTCATCAAAATTGACCTTGGGGAAGGTCTGAGACAAGAGCCCTTGGCTGCCCTCACAGGGCATTGCTTGATCCAAGCAAGTGAGTTCCCATCAACCATCTGACTGCTCTTGGAATGCATAAGACGTAGTCACTTAACCTGGTGAAGTTGACTATGGATGCTTGAGCTGCAGATTTGAAAGTGGCTCATGGCTAGCAATTTCAAGTCCAATGACTAAGAGGAAGCAGGTAAGAGTTTCCCAACCCAATTCAGACTACTCCTTCTCCAATACTTTTATGAGTCATTCCTATTCATTGAAACCAAAAACTGTTTAACGTGTATTAAAACCTAGAGTCGAATTTAGAATTTAACACTAAATGATTCTAAACTAGACTTGGGCACCAGGGGGCTCTTCATCTTCATGCTCGTCTTCGTCAAAAAAAAAAATCTTCGTATTCCGCGATAATTCAACCGTTCCTGTCTTCTCTTTGGGCGAATATTCATGGACATTCTTCGTGTTCGTTTTTTCTTCTTTTTTTTTCAGGTTAAGGGGTGAATACGGGGTTAACGCGTACTGCAGCAGCTCTGGCGCCAGTAATTTAAATGTGCGTATGAGCAACTCTATTGGTCGCCAGCAGGGGGCCTCCTGCTGGCAACCAATGAGCACACTACCATATATAGCTAATATAGTCTCGGGCAGAATATTATGCTACTCAACGTAAAACCTACAGAGGGCAGCATTCTGTCCGAAGATATATTAGCCATATGTGGCAGTGTGTTCATTTTCATTTATTAATTATTTAAATAAAATATATTCCCATGATCCGCTGGTCTTCCCGCTGCAACAGTTAAATGTCCCCACTCGCGGACATTAATTCTGTCGAACTCTTTTTTTCTATTTATTTGGGTTTTTTTTGTATTAAACTGTTAGACGAAAGGTTCATGGGAATATATTTTATTTGAATAAATGCAAATGAGCACACTGCCACATATGGCTAATATATGTTGGGACAGAATGCTGCCCTCTATTGGTTATACATTGAGTAGCATTGTTCCATATGCTTGAAATCCAAAGTTATTATGCTACTTAATGTATCTAACCAACAGAGGGCAGCATTCTCTCCAAACATATATTAGCCATATATGCTAATGTCCTCATTTGCATTTATTCAAATAAAATATATTCCCATGAACCTTTCGTATAACAATTTAATAGAAAACGCCCCCCCCCAAATAAATAGAAAAAAAGAGTTTGCAAGATCGGCAGAATTAATGTCCGCGAGTGCATTTGAATGTTTATTGGCAGCTTGATCAAGGTATGTGAAATACACTTTTGGTTGCCTTTGGTAGGGGAGCAGTTGTGTCTCCCTATGTTAGAATTCAAGAACATTCCTGGGGTTTATATAGATGGTAGGAAGCCTGTAGAAAACATGGAGAAAAGCTTAGTGCTGAGGTTCCTAGCTGAGTGCATTGGTTACTCATCAAAATTGACCTTGGGGAAGGTCTGAGACAAGAGCCCTTGGCTGCCCTCACAGGGCATTACTTGATCCAAGCAAGTGAGTTCCCATCAACCATCTGACTGCTCTTAGAATGTATAAGACTTAGTCACCTAACCTGGTGAAGTTGACTATGGATGCTTGAGCTGCAGATTTGAAAGTGGCTCATGGCTAGCAATTTCAAGTCCAATGACTAAGAGGAAGCAGGTAAGAGTTTCCCAACCCAATTCAGACTACTCCTTCTCCAATACTTTTATGAGTCATTCCTATTCATTGAAACCAAAAACTGTTTAACTTGTATTAAAACCTATAGTCGAATTTAGAATTTAACACTAAATGATTCTAAACTAGACTTGGGCACCAGGGGGCTCTTCGTCTTCATGCTCGTCTTCGTCAAAAAAAAAAATCTTCGTATTCCGCGATAATTCAACCGTTCCTGTCTTCTCTTCGGGCGAATATTCGTGGACATTCTTCGTGTTCGTTTTTTCTTCTTTTTTTCCGGTTAAGGGGTGAATACGGGGTTAACGCGTACTGCAGCAGCTCTGGCGCCAGTAGTTTAAATGTGCGTATGAGCAACTCTATTGGTCGCCAGCAGGGGGCCTCCTGCTGGCAACCAATGAGCACACTACCATATATAGCTAATATAGTCTCGGGCAGAATATTATGCTACTCAACGTAAAACCAACAGAGGGCAGCATTCTGTCCGAAGATATATTAGCCATATGTGGCAGTGTGTTCATTTTCATTTATTAATTATTTAAATAAAATATATTCCCATGATCCGCTGGTCTTCCCGCCGCAACAGTTAAATGTCCCCACTCGCGGACATTAATTCTGTCGAACTCTTTTTTTCTATTTATTTGGGGGTTTTTTGTATTAAACTGTTAGACGAAAGGTTCAAGGGAATATATTTTATTTGAATAAATGCAAATGAGCACACTGCCACATATGGCTAATATATGTTGGGACAGAATGCTGCCCTCTATTGGTTATACATTGAGTAGCATTGTTCCATATGCTTGAAATCCAAAGTTATTATGCTACTTAATGTATCTAACCAACAGAGGGCAGCATTCTCTCCAAACATATATTAGCCATATATGCTAATGTCCTCATTTGCATTTATTCAAATAAAATATATTCCCATGAACCTTTTGTATAACAATTTAATAGAAAACGCCCCCCCCCCAAATAAATAGAAAAAAAGAGTTTGCAAGTTCGGCAGAATTAATGTCCGCGAGTGCATTTGAATGTTTATTGGCAGCTTGATCAAGGTATGTGAAATACACTTTTGGTTGCCTTTGGTAGGGGAGCAGTTGTGTCTCCCTATGTTAGAATTCAAGAACATTCCTGGGGTTTATATAGATGGTAGGAAGCCTGTAGAAAACATGGAGAAAAGCTTGGTGCTGAGGTTCCTAGCTGAGTGCATTGGTTACTCATCAAAATTGACCTTGGGGAAGGTCTGAGACAAGAGCCCTTGGCTGCCCTCACAGGGCATTGCTTGATCCAAGCAAGTGAGTTCCCATCAACCATCTGACTGCTCTTGGAATGCATAAGACGTAGTCACTTAACCTGGTGAAGTTGACTATGGATGCTTGAGCTGCAGATTTGAAAGTGGCTCATGGCTAGCAATTTCAAGTCCAATGACTAAGAGGAAGCAGGTAAGAGTTTCCCAACCCAATTCAGACTACTCCTTCTCCAATACTTTTATGAGTCATTCCTATTCATTGAAACCAAAAACTGTTTAACTTGTATTAAAACCTAGAGTCGAATTTAGAATTTAACACTAAATGATTCTAAACTAGACTTGGGCACCAGGGGGCTCTTCATCTTCATGCTCGTCTTCGTCAAAAAAAAAAATCTTCGTATTCCGCGATAATTCAACCGTTCCTGTCTTCTCTTTGGGCGAATATTCATGGACATTCTTCGTGTTCGTTTTTTCTTCTTTTTTTTTCAGGTTAAGGGGTGAATACGGGGTTAACGCGTACTGCAGCAGCTCTGGCGCCAGTAGTTTAAATGTGCGTATGAGCAACTCTATTGGTCGCCAGCAGGGGGCCTCCTGCTGGCAACCAATGAGCACACTACCATATATAGCTAATATAGTCTCGGGCAGAATATTATGCTACTCAACGTAAAACCTACAGAGGGCAGCATTCTGTCCGAAGATATATTAGCCATATGTGGCAGTGTGTTCATTTTCATTTATTAATTATTTAAATAAAATATATTCCCATGATCCGCTGGTCTTCCCGCTGCAACAGTTAAATGTCCCCACTCGCGGACATTAATTCTGTCGAACTCTTTTTTTCTATTTATTTGGGTTTTTTTTGTATTAAACTGTTAGACGAAAGGTTCATGGGAATATATTTTATTTGAATAAATGCAAATGAGCACACTGCCACATATGGCTAATATATGTTGGGACAGAATGCTGCCCTCTATTGGTTATACATTGAGTAGCATTGTTCCATATGCTTGAAATCCAAAGTTATTATGCTACTTAATGTATCTAACCAACAGAGGGCAGCATTCTCTCCAAACATATATTAGCCATATATGCTAATGTCCTCATTTGCATTTATTCAAATAAAATATATTCCCATGAACCTTTCGTATAACAATTTAATAGAAAACGCCCCCCCCCAAATAAATAGAAAAAAAGAGTTTGCAAGATCGGCAGAATTAATGTCCGCGAGTGCATTTGAATGTTTATTGGCAGCTTGATCAAGGTATGTGAAATACACTTTTGGTTGCCTTTGGTAGGGGAGCAGTTGTGTCTCCCTATGTTAGAATTCAAGAACATTCCTGGGGTTTATATAGATGGTAGGAAGCCTGTAGAAAACATGGAGAAAAGCTTAGTGCTGAGGTTCCTAGCTGAGTGCATTGGTTACTCATCAAAATTGACCTTGGGGAAGGTCTGAGACAAGAGCCCTTGGCTGCCCTCACAGGGCATTACTTGATCCAAGCAAGTGAGTTCCCATCAACCATCTGACTGCTCTTGGAATGCATAAGACATAGTCACCTAACCTGGTGAAGTTGACTATGGATGCTTGAGCTGCAGATTTGAAAGTGGCTCATGGCTAGCAATTTCAAGTCCAATGACTAAGAGGAAGCAGGTAAGAGTTTCCCAACCCAATTCAGACTACTCCTTCTCCAATACTTTTATGAGTCATAACTATTCATTGAAACCAAAAACTTTTTAACTTGTAATAAAACCTATAGTCGAATTTAGAATTTAACACTAAATGATTCTAAACTAGACTTGGGCACCAGGGGGCTCTTCGTCTTCATGCTCGTCTTCGTCAAAAAAAAAATCTTCGTATTCCGCGATAATTCAACCGTTCCTGTCTTCTCTTCGGGCGAATATTCGTGGACATTCTTCGTGTTCGTTTTTTCTTCTTTTTTTCCGGTTAAGGGGTGAATACAGGGTTAACGCGTACTGCAGCAGCTCTGGCGCCAGTAGTTTAAATGTGCGTATGAGCAACTCTATTGGTCGCCAGCAGGGGGCCTCCTGCTGGCAACCAATGAGCACACTACCATATATAGCTAATATAGTCTCGGGCAGAATATTATGCTACTCAACGTAAAACCAACAGAGGGCAGCATTCTGTCCGAAGATATATTAGCCATATGTGGCAGTGTGTTCATTTTCATTTATTAATTATTTAAATAAAATATATTCCCATGATCCGCTGGTCTTCCCGCCGCAACAGTTAAATGTCCCCACTCGCGGACATTAATTCTGTCGAACTCTTTTTTTCTATTTATTTGGGGTTTTTTTGTTTTAAATTGTTAGACGAAAGGTTCATGGGAATATATTTTATTTGAATAAATGCAAATGAGCACACTGCCACATATGGCTAATATATGTTCGGACAGAATGCTGCCCTCTATTGGTTATACTTTGAGTAGCATTGTTCCATATGCTTGAAATCCAAAGTTATTATGCTACTTAATGTATCTAACCAGCAGAGGGCAGCATTCTCTCCAAACATATATTAGCCATATATGCTAATGTCCTCATTTGCATTTATTCAAATAAAATATATTCCCATGAACCTTTCGTATAACAATTTAATAGAAAACGCCCCCCCCCAAATAAATAGAAAAAAAGAGTTTGCAAGTTCGGCAGAATTAATGTCCGCGAGTGCATTTGAATGTTTATTGGCAGCTTGATCAAGGTATGTGAAATACACTTTTGGTTGCCTTTGGTAGGGGAGCAGTTGTGTCTCCCTATGTTAGAATTCAAGAACATTCCTGGGGTTTATATAGATGGTAGGAAGTCTGCAGTAAACATGGAGAAAAGCTTAGTGCTGAGGTTCCTAGCTGAGTGCATTGGTTACTCATCAAAAATGACCTTGGGGAAGGTCTGAGACAAGAGCCCTTGGTTGCCCTCACAGGGCATTGCTTGATCCAAGCAAGTGAGTTCCCATCAACCATCTGACTGCTCTTGGAATGCATAAGACATAGTCACCTAACCTGGTGAAGTTAACTATGGATGCTTGAGCTGCAGATTTGAAAGTGGCTCATGGCTAGCAATTTCAAGTCCAATGACTAAGAGGAAGCAGGTAAGAGTTTCCCAACCCAATTCAGACTACTCCTTCTCCAATACCTTTATGAGTCATTCCTATTCATTGAAACCAAAAACTGTTTAACTTGTATTAAAACCTATAGTCGAATTTAGAATTTAACACTAAATGATTCTAAACTAGACTTGGGCACCAGGGGGCTCTTCGTCTTCATGCTCGTCTTCGTCAAAAAAAAAAATCTTCGTATTCCGCGATAATTCAACCGTTCCTGTCTTCTCTTCGGGCGAATATTCGTGGACATTCTTCGTGTTCGTTTTTTCCTCTTTTTTTCCGGTTAAGGGGTGAATACGGGGTTAACGCGTACTGCAGCAGCTCTGGCGCCAGTAGTTTAAATGTGCGTATGAGCAACTCTATTGGTCGCCAGCAGGGGGCCTCCTGCTGGCAACCAATGAGCACACTACCATATATAGCTAATATAGTCTCGGGCAGAATATTATGCTACTCAACGTAAAACCAACAGAGGGCAGCATTCTGTCCGAAGATATATTAGCCATATGTGGCAGTGTGTTCATTTTCATTTATTAATTATTTAAATAAAATATATTCCCATGATCCGCTGGTCTTCCCGCCGCAACAGTTAAATGTCCCCACTCGCGGACATTAATTCTGTCGAACTCTTTTTTTCTATTTATTTGGGTTTTTTTTGTATTAAACTGTTAGACGAAAGGTTCATGGGAATATATTTTATTTGAATAAATGCAAATGAGCACACTGCCACATATGGCTAATATATGTTCGGACAGAATGCTGCCCTCTATTGGTTATACATTGAGTAGCATTGTTCCATATGCTTGAAATCCAAAGTTATTATGCTACTTAATGTATCTAACCAACAGAGGGCAGCATTCTCTCCAAACATATATTAGCCATATATGCTAATGTCCTCATTTGCATTTATTCAAATAAAATATATTCCCATGAACCTTTTGTATAACAATTTAATAGAAAACGCCCCCCCCAAATAAATAGAAAAAAAGAGTTTGCAAGTTCGACAGAATTAATGTCCGCGAGTGAATTTGAATGTTTATTGGCAGCTTAATCAAGGTATGTGAAATACACTTTTGGTTGCCTTTGGTAGGGGAGCAATTGTGTCACCCTATGTTAGAATTCAAGAACTTTCTTGGGGTTTATATAGATGGTAGGAAGCCTGTAGAAAACATGGAGAAAAGCTTAGTGCTGAGGTTCCTAGCTGAGTGCATTGGTTACTCATCAAAATTGACCTTGGGGAAGGTCTGAGACAAGAGCCCTTGGCTGCCCTCACAGGGCATTGCTTGATCCAAGCAAGTGAGTTCCCATCAACCATCTGACTGCTCTTGGAATGCATAAGACGTAGTCACTTAACCTGGTGAAGTTGACTATGGATGCTTGAGCTGCAGATTTGAAAGTGGCTCATGGCTAGCAATTTCAAGTCCAATGACTAAGAGGAAGCAGGTAAGAGTTTCCCAACCCAATTCAGACTACTCCTTCTCCAATACTTTTATGAGTCATTCCTATTCATTGAAACCAAAAACTGTTTAACTTGTATTAAAACCTAGAGTCGAATTTAGAATTTAACACTAAATGATTCTAAACTAGACTTGGGCACCAGGGGGCTCTTCATCTTCATGCTCGTCTTCGTCAAAAAAAAAAATCTTCGTATTCCGCGATAATTCAACCGTTCCTGTCTTCTCTTTGGGCGAATATTCATGGACATTCTTCGTGTTCGTTTTTTCTTCTTTTTTTTTCAGGTTAAGGGGTGAATACGGGGTTAACGCGTACTGCAGCAGCTCTGGCGCCAGTAGTTTAAATGTGCGTATGAGCAACTCTATTGGTCGCCAGCAGGGGGCCTCCTGCTGGCAACCAATGAGCACACTACCATATATAGCTAATATAGTCTCGGGCAGAATATTATGCTACTCAACGTAAAACCTACAGAGGGCAGCATTCTGTCCGAAGATATATTAGCCATATGTGGCAGTGTGTTCATTTTCATTTATTAATTATTTAAATAAAATATATTCCCATGATCCGCTGGTCTTCCCGCTGCAACAGTTAAATGTCCCCACTCGCGGACATTAATTCTGTCGAACTCTTTTTTTCTATTTATTTGGGTTTTTTTTGTATTAAACTGTTAGACGAAAGGTTCATGGGAATATATTTTATTTGAATAAATGCAAATGAGCACACTGCCACATATGGCTAATATATGTTGGGACAGAATGCTGCCCTCTATTGGTTATACATTGAGTAGCATTGTTCCATATGCTTGAAATCCAAAGTTATTATGCTACTTAATGTATCTAACCAACAGAGGGCAGCATTCTCTCCAAACATATATTAGCCATATATGCTAATGTCCTCATTTGCATTTATTCAAATAAAATATATTCCCATGAACCTTTCGTATAACAATTTAATAGAAAACGCCCCCCCCCCAATAAATAGAAAAAAAGAGTTTGCAAGATCGGCAGAATTAATGTCCGCGAGTGCATTTGAATGTTTATTGGCAGCTTGATCAAGGTATGTGAAATACACTTTTGGTTGCCTTTGGTAGGGGAGCAGTTGTGTCTCCCTATGTTAGAATTCAAGAACATTCCTGGGGTTTATATAGATGGTAGGAAGCCTGTAGAAAACATGGAGAAAAGCTTAGTGCTGAGGTTCCTAGCTGAGTGCATTGGTTACTCATCAAAATTGACCTTGGGGAAGGTCTGAGACAAGAGCCCTTGGCTGCCCTCACAGGGCATTACTTGATCCAAGCAAGTGAGTTCCCATCAACCATCTGACTGCTCTTGGAATGCATAAGACATAGTCACCTAACCTGGTGAAGTTGACTATGGATGCTTGAGCTGCAGATTTGAAAGTGGCTCATGGCTAGCAATTTCAAGTCCAATGACTAAGAGGAAGCAGGTAAGAGTTTCCCAACCCAATTCAGACTACTCCTTCTCCAATACTTTTATGAGTCATAACTATTCATTGAAACCAAAAACTTTTTAACTTGTAATAAAACCTATAGTCGAATTTAGAATTTAACACTAAATGATTCTAAACTAGACTTGGGCACCAGGGGGCTCTTCGTCTTCATGCTCGTCTTCGTCAAAAAAAAAATCTTCGTATTCCGCGATAATTCAACCGTTCCTGTCTTCTCTTCGGGCGAATATTCGTGGACATTCTTCGTGTTCGTTTTTTCTTCTTTTTTTCCGGTTAAGGGGTGAATACAGGGTTAACGCGTACTGCAGCAGCTCTGGCGCCAGTAGTTTAAATGTGCGTATGAGCAACTCTATTGGTCGCCAGCAGGGGGCCTCCTGCTGGCAACCAATGAGCACACTACCATATATAGCTAATATAGTCTCGGGCAGAATATTATGCTACTCAACGTAAAACCAACAGAGGGCAGCATTCTGTCCGAAGATATATTAGCCATATGTGGCAGTGTGTTCATTTTCATTTATTAATTATTTAAATAAAATATATTCCCATGATCCGCTGGTCTTCCCGCCGCAACAGTTAAATGTCCCCACTCGCGGACATTAATTCTGTCGAACTCTTTTTTTCTATTTATTTGGGGTTTTTTTGTTTTAAATTGTTAGACGAAAGGTTCATGGGAATATATTTTATTTGAATAAATGCAAATGAGCACACTGCCACATATGGCTAATATATGTTCGGACAGAATGCTGCCCTCTATTGGTTATACTTTGAGTAGCATTGTTCCATATGCTTGAAATCCAAAGTTATTATGCTACTTAATGTATCTAACCAGCAGAGGGCAGCATTCTCTCCAAACATATATTAGCCATATATGCTAATGTCCTCATTTGCATTTATTCAAATAAAATATATTCCCATGAACCTTTCGTATAACAATTTAATAGAAAACGCCCCCCCCCAAATAAATAGAAAAAAAGAGTTTGCAAGTTCGGCAGAATTAATGTCCGCGAGTGCATTTGAATGTTTATTGGCAGCTTGATCAAGGTATGTGAAATACACTTTTGGTTGCCTTTGGTAGGGGAGCAGTTGTGTCTCCCTATGTTAGAATTCAAGAACATTCCTGGGGTTTATATAGATGGTAGGAAGTCTGCAGTAAACATGGAGAAAAGCTTAGTGCTGAGGTTCCTAGCTGAGTGCATTGGTTACTCATCAAAAATGACCTTGGGGAAGGTCTGAGACAAGAGCCCTTGGTTGCCCTCACAGGGCATTGCTTGATCCAAGCAAGTGAGTTCCCATCAACCATCTGACTGCTCTTGGAATGCATAAGACATAGTCACCTAACCTGGTGAAGTTAACTATGGATGCTTGAGCTGCAGATTTGAAAGTGGCTCATGGCTAGCAATTTCAAGTCCAATGACTAAGAGGAAGCAGGTAAGAGTTTCCCAACCCAATTCAGACTACTCCTTCTCCAATACCTTTATGAGTCATTCCTATTCATTGAAACCAAAAACTGTTTAACTTGTATTAAAACCTATAGTCGAATTTAGAATTTAACACTAAATGATTCTAAACTAGACTTGGGCACCAGGGGGCTCTTCGTCTTCATGCTCGTCTTCGTCAAAAAAAAAAATCTTCGTATTCCGCGATAATTCAACCGTTCCTGTCTTCTCTTCGGGCGAATATTCGTGGACATTCTTCGTGTTCGTTTTTTCCTCTTTTTTTCCGGTTAAGGGGTGAATACGGGGTTAACGCGTACTGCAGCAGCTCTGGCGCCAGTAGTTTAAATGTGCGTATGAGCAACTCTATTGGTCGCCAGCAGGGGGCCTCCTGCTGGCAACCAATGAGCACACTACCATATATAGCTAATATAGTCTCGGGCAGAATATTATGCTACTCAACGTAAAACCAACAGAGGGCAGCATTCTGTCCGAAGATATATTAGCCATATGTGGCAGTGTGTTCATTTTCATTTATTAATTATTTAAATAAAATATATTCCCATGATCCGCTGGTCTTCCCGCCGCAACAGTTAAATGTCCCCACTCGCGGACATTAATTCTGTCGAACTCTTTTTTTCTATTTATTTGGGTTTTTTTTGTATTAAACTGTTAGACGAAAGGTTCATGGGAATATATTTTATTTGAATAAATGCAAATGAGCACACTGCCACATATGGCTAATATATGTTCGGACAGAATGCTGCCCTCTATTGGTTATACATTGAGTAGCATTGTTCCATATGCTTGAAATCCAAAGTTATTATGCTACTTAATGTATCTAACCAACAGAGGGCAGCATTCTCTCCAAACATATATTAGCCATATATGCTAATGTCCTCATTTGCATTTATTCAAATAAAATATATTCCCATGAACCTTTTGTATAACAATTTAATAGAAAACGCCCCCCCCAAATAAATAGAAAAAAAGAGTTTGCAAGTTCGACAGAATTAATGTCCGCGAGTGAATTTGAATGTTTATTGGCAGCTTAATCAAGGTATGTGAAATACACTTTTGGTTGCCTTTGGTAGGGGAGCAATTGTGTCACCCTATGTTAGAATTCAAGAACTTTCTTGGGGTTTATATAGATGGTAGGAAGCCTGTAGAAAACATGGAGAAAAGCTTAGTGCTGAGGTTCCTAGCTGAGTGCATTGGTTACTCATCAAAATTGACCTTGGGGAAGGTCTGAGACAAGAGCCCTTGGCTGCCCTCACAGGGCATTGCTTGATCCAAGCAAGTGAGTTCCCATCAACCATCTGACTGCTCTTGGAATGCATAAGACGTAGTCACTTAACCTGGTGAAGTTGACTATGGATGCTTGAGCTGCAGATTTGAAAGTGGCTCATGGCTAGCAATTTCAAGTCCAATGACTAAGAGGAAGCAGGTAAGAGTTTCCCAACCCAATTCAGACTACTCCTTCTCCAAAACTTTTATGAGTCATTCCTATTCATTGAAACCAAAAACTGTTTAACTTGTATTAAAACCTAGAGTCGAATTTAGAATTTAACACTAAATGATTCTAAACTAGACTTGGGCACCAGGGGGCTCTTCATCTTCATGCTCGTCTTCGTCAAAAAAAAAAATCTTCGTATTCCGCGATAATTCAACCGTTCCTGTCTTCTCTTTGGGCGAATATTCATGGACATTCTTCGTGTTCGTTTTTTCTTCTTTTTTTTTCAGGTTAAGGGGTGAATACGGGGTTAACGCGTACTGCAGCAGCTCTGGCGCCAGTAATTTAAATGTGCGTATGAGCAACTCTATTGGTCGCCAGCAGGGGGCCTCCTGCTGGCAACCAATGAGCACACTACCATATATAGCTAATATAGTCTCGGGCAGAATATTATGCTACTCAACGTAAAACCTACAGAGGGCAGCATTCTGTCCGAAGATATATTAGCCATATGTGGCAGTGTGTTCATTTTCATTTATTAATTATTTAAATAAAATATATTCCCATGATCCGCTGGTCTTCCCGCTGCAACAGTTAAATGTCCCCACTCGCGGACATTAATTCTGTCGAACTCTTTTTTTCTATTTATTTGGGTTTTTTTTGTATTAAACTGTTAGACGAAAGGTTCATGGGAATATATTTTATTTGAATAAATGCAAATGAGCACACTGCCACATATGGCTAATATATGTTGGGACAGAATGCTGCCCTCTATTGGTTATACATTGAGTAGCATTGTTCCATATGCTTGAAATCCAAAGTTATTATGCTACTTAATGTATCTAACCAACAGAGGGCAGCATTCTCTCCAAACATATATTAGCCATATATGCTAATGTCCTCATTTGCATTTATTCAAATAAAATATATTCCCATGAACCTTTCGTATAACAATTTAATAGAAAACGCCCCCCCCCAAATAAATAGAAAAAAAGAGTTTGCAAGATCGGCAGAATTAATGTCCGCGAGTGCATTTGAATGTTTATTGGCAGCTTGATCAAGGTATGTGAAATACACTTTTGGTTGCCTTTGGTAGGGGAGCAGTTGTGTCTCCCTATGTTAGAATTCAAGAACATTCCTGGGGTTTATATAGATGGTAGGAAGCCTGTAGAAAACATGGAGAAAAGCTTAGTGCTGAGGTTCCTAGCTGAGTGCATTGGTTACTCATCAAAATTGACCTTGGGGAAGGTCTGAGACAAGAGCCCTTGGCTGCCCTCACAGGGCATTACTTGATCCAAGCAAGTGAGTTCCCATCAACCATCTGACTGCTCTTGGAATGCATAAGACATAGTCACCTAACCTGGTGAAGTTGACTATGGATGCTTGAGCTGCAGATTTGAAAGTGGCTCATGGCTAGCAATTTCAAGTCCAATGACTAAGAGGAAGCAGGTAAGAGTTTCCCAACCCAATTCAGACTACTCCTTCTCCAATACTTTTATGAGTCATTCCTATTCATTGAAACCAAAAACTGTTTAACTTGTATTAAAACC
Source organism: Spea bombifrons (assembly GCF_027358695.1). Classification (NCBI taxonomy): domain Eukaryota; kingdom Metazoa; phylum Chordata; class Amphibia; order Anura; family Pelobatidae; genus Spea; species Spea bombifrons. Next base: position 162,961,292 of record NC_071087.1, on the reverse strand, counting down.
TATAGTCGAATTTAGAATTTAACACTAAATGATTCTAAACTAGACTTGGGCACCAGGGGGCTCTTCGTCTTCATGCTCGTCTTCGTCAAAAAAAAAAATCTTCGTATTCCGCGATAATTCAACCGTTCCTGTCTTCTCTTCGGGCGAATATTCGTGGACATTCTTCGTGTTCGTTTTTTCTTCTTTTTTTCCGGTTAAGGGGTGAATACGGGGTTAACGCGTACTGCAGCAGCTCTGGCGCCAGTAGTTTAAATGTGCGTATGAGCAACTCTATTGGTCGCCAGCAGGGGGCCTCCTGCTGGCAACCAATGAGCACACTACCATATATAGCTAATGTAGTCTCGGGCAGAATATTATGCTACTCAACGTAAAACCAACAGAGGGCAGAATTCTGTCCGAAGATATATTAGCCATATGTGGCAGTGTGTTCATTTTCATTTATTAATTATTTAAATAAAATATCTTCCCATGATCCGCTGGTCTTCCCGCCGCAACAGTTAAATGTCCCCACTCGCGGACATTAATTCTGTCGAACTCTTTTTTTCTATTTATTTGGGGGTTTTTTGTATTAAACTGTTAGACGAAAGGTTCAAGGGAATATATTTTATTTGAATAAATGCAAATGAGCACACTGCCACATATGGCTAATATATGTTCGGACAGAATGCTGCCCTCTATTGGTTATACATTGAGTAGCATTGTTCCATATGCTTGAAATCCAAAGTTATTATGCTACTTAATGTATCTAACCAACAGAGGGCAGCATTCTCTCCAAACATATATTAGCCATATATGCTAATGTCCTCATTTGCATTTATTCAAATAAAATATATTCCCATGAACCTTTTGTATAACAATTTAATAGAAAACGCCCCCCCCCAAATAAATAGAAAAAAAGAGTTTGCAAGTTCGACAGAATTAATGTCCGCGAGTGAATTTGAATGTTTATTGGCAGCTTAATCAAGGTATGTGAAATACACTTTTGGTTGCCTTTGGGAGGGGAGCAGTTGTGTCTCCCTATGTTAGAATTCAAGAACATTCCTGGGGTTTATATAGATGGTAGGAAGTCTGCAGCAAACATGGAGAAAAGCTTAGTGCTGAGGTTCCTAGCTGAGTGCATTGGTTACTCATCAAAATTGACCTTGGGGAAGGTCTGAGACAAGAGCCCTTGGTTGCCCTCACAGGGCATTGCTTGATCCAAGCAAGTGAGTTCCCATCAACCATCTGACTGCTCTTGGAATGCATAAGACATAGTCACCTAACCTGGTGAAGTTGACTATGGATGCTTGAGCTGCAGATTTGAAAGTGGCTCATGGCTAGCAACTTCAAGTCCAATGACTAAGAGGAAGCAGGTAAGAGTTTCCCAACCCAATTCAGACTACTCCTTCTCCAATACTTTTATGAGTCATAACTATTCATTGAAACCAAAAACTTTTTAACTTGTAATAAAACCTATAGTCGAATTTAGAATTTAACACTAAATGATTCTAAACTAGACTTGGGCACCAGGGGGCTCTTCGTCTTCATGCTCGTCTTCGTCAAAAAAAAAATCTTCGTATTCCGCGATAATTCAACCGTTCCTGTCTTCTCTTCGGGCGAATATTCGTGGACATTCTTCGTGTTCGTTTTTTCTTCTTTTTTTCCGGTTAAGGGGTGAATACAGGGTTAACGCGTACTGCAGCAGCTCTGGCGCCAGTAGTTTAAATGTGCGTATGAGCAACTCTATTGGTCGCCAGCAGGGGGCCTCCTGCTGGCAACCAATGAGCACACTACCATATATAGCTAATATAGTCTCGGGCAGAATATTATGCTACTCAACGTAAAACCAACAGAGGGCAGCATTCTGTCCGAAGATATATTAGCCATATGTGGCAGTGTGTTCATTTTCATTTATTAATTATTTAAATAAAATATATTCCCATGATCCGCTGGTCTTCCCGCCGCAACAGTTAAATGTCCCCACTCGCGGACATTAATTCTGTCGAACTCTTTTTTTCTATTTATTTGGGGTTTTTTTGTTTTAAATTGTTAGACGAAAGGTTCATGGGAATATATTTTATTTGAATAAATGCAAATGAGCACACTGCCACATATGGCTAATATATGTTCGGACAGAATGCTGCCCTCTATTGGTTATACTTTGAGTAGCATTGTTCCATATGCTTGAAATCCAAAGTTATTATGCTACTTAATGTATCTAACCAGCAGAGGGCAGCATTCTCTCCAAACATATATTAGCCATATATGCTAATGTCCTCATTTGCATTTATTCAAATAAAATATATTCCCATGAACCTTTCGTATAACAATTTAATAGAAAACGCCCCCCCCCCAAATAAATAGAAAAAAAGAGTTTGCAAGTTCGGCAGAATTAATGTCCGCGAGTGCATTTGAATGTTTATTGGCAGCTTGATCAAGGTATGTGAAATACACTTTTGGTTGCCTTTGGTAGGGGAGCAGTTGTGTCTCCCTATGTTAGAATTCAAGAACATTCCTGGGGTTTATATAGATGGTAGGAAGTCTGCAGTAAACATGGAGAAAAGCTTAGTGCTGAGGTTCCTAGCTGAGTGCATTGGTTACTCATCAAAAATGACCTTGGGGAAGGTCTGAGACAAGAGCCCTTGGTTGCCCTCACAGGGCATTGCTTGATCCAAGCAAGTGAGTTCCCATCAACCATCTGACTGCTCTTGGAATGCATAAGACATAGTCACCTAACCTGGTGAAGTTAACTATGGATGCTTGAGCTGCAGATTTGAAAGTGGCTCATGGCTAGCAATTTCAAGTCCAATGACTAAGAGGAAGCAGGTAAGAGTTTCCCAACCCAATTCAGACTACTCCTTCTCCAATACCTTTATGAGTCATTCCTATTCATTGAAACCAAAAACTGTTTAACTTGTATTAAAACCTATAGTCGAATTTAGAATTTAACACTAAATGATTCTAAACTAGACTTGGGCACCAGGGGGCTCTTCGTCTTCATGCTCGTCTTCGTCAAAAAAAAAAATCTTCGTATTCCGCGATAATTCAACCGTTCCTGTCTTCTCTTCGGGCGAATATTCGTGGACATTCTTCGTGTTCGTTTTTTCCTCTTTTTTTCCGGTTAAGGGGTGAATACGGGGTTAACGCGTACTGCAGCAGCTCTGGCGCCAGTAGTTTAAATGTGCGTATGAGCAACTCTATTGGTCGCCAGCAGGGGGCCTCCTGCTGGCAACCAATGAGCACACTACCATATATAGCTAATATAGTCTCGGGCAGAATATTATGCTACTCAACGTAAAACCAACAGAGGGCAGCATTCTGTCCGAAGATATATTAGCCATATGTGGCAGTGTGTTCATTTTCATTTATTAATTATTTAAATAAAATATATTCCCATGATCCGCTGGTCTTCCCGCCGCAACAGTTAAATGTCCCCACTCGCGGACATTAATTCTGTCGAACTCTTTTTTTCTATTTATTTGGGTTTTTTTTGTATTAAACTGTTAGACGAAAGGTTCATGGGAATATATTTTATTTGAATAAATGCAAATGAGCACACTGCCACATATGGCTAATATATGTTCGGACAGAATGCTGCCCTCTATTGGTTATACATTGAGTAGCATTGTTCCATATGCTTGAAATCCAAAGTTATTATGCTACTTAATGTATCTAACCAACAGAGGGCAGCATTCTCTCCAAACATATATTAGCCATATATGCTAATGTCCTCATTTGCATTTATTCAAATAAAATATATTCCCATGAACCTTTTGTATAACAATTTAATAGAAAACGCCCCCCCCAAATAAATAGAAAAAAAGAGTTTGCAAGTTCGACAGAATTAATGTCCGCGAGTGAATTTGAATGTTTATTGGCAGCTTAATCAAGGTATGTGAAATACACTTTTGGTTGCCTTTGGTAGGGGAGCAATTGTGTCACCCTATGTTAGAATTCAAGAACTTTCTTGGGGTTTATATAGATGGTAGGAAGCCTGTAGAAAACATGGAGAAAAGCTTAGTGCTGAGGTTCCTAGCTGAGTGCATTGGTTACTCATCAAAATTGACCTTGGGGAAGGTCTGAGACAAGAGCCCTTGGCTGCCCTCACAGGGCATTGCTTGATCCAAGCAAGTGAGTTCCCATCAACCATCTGACTGCTCTTGGAATGCATAAGACGTAGTCACTTAACCTGGTGAAGTTGACTATGGATGCTTGAGCTGCAGATTTGAAAGTGGCTCATGGCTAGCAATTTCAAGTCCAATGACTAAGAGGAAGCAGGTAAGAGTTTCCCAACCCAATTCAGACTACTCCTTCTCCAATACTTTTATGAGTCATTCCTATTCATTGAAACCAAAAACTGTTTAACTTGTATTAAAACCTAGAGTCGAATTTAGAATTTAACACTAAATGATTCTAAACTAGACTTGGGCACCAGGGGGCTCTTCATCTTCATGCTCGTCTTCGTCAAAAAAAAAAATCTTCGTATTCCGCGATAATTCAACCGTTCCTGTCTTCTCTTTGGGCGAATATTCATGGACATTCTTCGTGTTCGTTTTTTCTTCTTTTTTTTTCAGGTTAAGGGGTGAATACGGGGTTAACGCGTACTGCAGCAGCTCTGGCGCCAGTAATTTAAATGTGCGTATGAGCAACTCTATTGGTCGCCAGCAGGGGGCCTCCTGCTGGCAACCAATGAGCACACTACCATATATAGCTAATATAGTCTCGGGCAGAATATTATGCTACTCAACGTAAAACCTACAGAGGGCAGCATTCTGTCCGAAGATATATTAGCCATATGTGGCAGTGTGTTCATTTTCATTTATTAATTATTTAAATAAAATATATTCCCATGATCCGCTGGTCTTCCCGCTGCAACAGTTAAATGTCCCCACTCGCGGACATTAATTCTGTCGAACTCTTTTTTTCTATTTATTTGGGTTTTTTTTGTATTAAACTGTTAGACAAAAGGTTCATGGGAATATATTTTATTTGAATAAATGCAAATGAGCACACTGCCACATATGGCTAATATATGTTGGGACAGAATGCTGCCCTCTATTGGTTATACATTGAGTAGCATTGTTCCATATGCTTGAAATCCAAAGTTATTATGCTACTTAATGTATCTAACCAACAGAGGGCAGCATTCTCTCCAAACATATATTAGCCATATATGCTAATGTCCTCATTTGCATTTATTCAAATAAAATATATTCCCATGAACCTTTCGTATAACAATTTAATAGAAAACGCCCCCCCCCCAAATAAATAGAAAAAAAGAGTTTGCAAGATCGGCAGAATTAATGTCCGCGAGTGCATTTGAATGTTTATTGGCAGCTTGATCAAGGTATGTGAAATACACTTTTGGTTGCCTTTGGTAGGGGAGCAGTTGTGTCTCCCTATGTTAGAATTCAAGAACATTCCTGGGGTTTATATAGATGGTAGGAAGCCTGTAGAAAACATGGAGAAAAGCTTAGTGCTGAGGTTCCTAGCTGAGTGCATTGGTTACTCATCAAAATTGACCTTGGGGAAGGTCTGAGACAAGAGCCCTTGGCTGCCCTCACAGGGCATTACTTGATCCAAGCAAGTGAGTTCCCATCAACCATCTGACTGCTCTTGGAATGCATAAGACATAGTCACCTAACCTGGTGAAGTTGACTATGGATGCTTGAGCTGCAGATTTGAAAGTGGCTCATGGCTAGCAATTTCAAGTCCAATGACTAAGAGGAAGCAGGTAAGAGTTTCCCAACCCAATTCAGACTACTCCTTCTCCAATACTTTTATGAGTCATTCCTATTCATTGAAACCAAAAACTGTTTAACTTGTATTAAAACCTATAGTCGAATTTAGAATTTAACACTAAATGATTCTAAACTAGACTTGGGCACCAGGGGGCTCTTCGTCTTCATGCTCGTCTTCGTCAAAAAAAAAAATCTTCGTATTCCGCGATAATTCAACCGTTCCTGTCTTCTCTTCGGGCGAATATTCGTGGACATTCTTCGTGTTCGTTTTTTCTTCTTTTTTTCCGGTTAAGGGGTGAATACGGGGTTAACGCGTACTGCAGCAGCTCTGGCGCCAGTAGTTTAAATGTGCGTATGAGCAACTCTATTGGTCGCCAGCAGGGGGCCTCCTGCTGGCAACCAATGAGCACACTACCATATATAGCTAATGTAGTCTCGGGCAGAATATTATGCTACTCAACGTAAAACCAACAGAGGGCAGAATTCTGTCCGAAGATATATTAGCCATATGTGGCAGTGTGTTCATTTTCATTTATTAATTATTTAAATAAAATATCTTCCCATGATCCGCTGGTCTTCCCGCCGCAACAGTTAAATGTCCCCACTCGCGGACATTAATTCTGTCGAACTCTTTTTTTCTATTTATTTGGGGGTTTTTTGTATTAAACTGTTAGACGAAAGGTTCAAGGGAATATATTTTATTTGAATAAATGCAAATGAGCACACTGCCACATATGGCTAATATATGTTCGGACAGAATGCTGCCCTCTATTGGTTATACATTGAGTAGCATTGTTCCATATGCTTGAAATCCAAAGTTATTATGCTACTTAATGTATCTAACCAACAGAGGGCAGCATTCTCTCCAAACATATATTAGCCATATATGCTAATGTCCTCATTTGCATTTATTCAAATAAAATATATTCCCATGAACCTTTTGTATAACAATTTAATAGAAAACGCCCCCCCCCAAATAAATAGAAAAAAAGAGTTTGCAAGTTCGACAGAATTAATGTCCGCGAGTGAATTTGAATGTTTATTGGCAGCTTAATCAAGGTATGTGAAATACACTTTTGGTTGCCTTTGGGAGGGGAGCAGTTGTGTCTCCCTATGTTAGAATTCAAGAACATTCCTGGGGTTTATATAGATGGTAGGAAGTCTGCAGCAAACATGGAGAAAAGCTTAGTGCTGAGGTTCCTAGCTGAGTGCATTGGTTACTCATCAAAATTGACCTTGGGGAAGGTCTGAGACAAGAGCCCTTGGTTGCCCTCACAGGGCATTGCTTGATCCAAGCAAGTGAGTTTCCATCAACCATCTGACTGCTCTTGGAATGCATAAGACATAGTCACCTAACCTGGTGAAGTTGACTATGGATGCTTGAGCTGCAGATTTGAAAGTGGCTCATGGCTAGCAACTTCAAGTCCAATGACTAAGAGGAAGCAGGTAAGAGTTTCCCAACCCAATTCAGACTACTCCTTCTCCAATACTTTTATGAGTCATAACTATTCATTGAAACCAAAAACTTTTTAACTTGTAATAAAACCTATAGTCGAATTTAGAATTTAACACTAAATGATTCTAAACTAGACTTGGGCACCAGGGGGCTCTTCGTCTTCATGCTCGTCTTCGTCAAAAAAAAAATCTTCGTATTCCGCGATAATTCAACCGTTCCTGTCTTCTCTTCGGGCGAATATTCGTGGACATTCTTCGTGTTCGTTTTTTCTTCTTTTTTTCCGGTTAAGGGGTGAATACAGGGTTAACGCGTACTGCAGCAGCTCTGGCGCCAGTAGTTTAAATGTGCGTATGAGCAACTCTATTGGTCGCCAGCAGGGGGCCTCCTGCTGGCAACCAATGAGCACACTACCATATATAGCTAATATAGTCTCGGGCAGAATATTATGCTACTCAACGTAAAACCAACAGAGGGCAGCATTCTGTCCGAAGATATATTAGCCATATGTGGCAGTGTGTTCATTTTCATTTATTAATTATTTAAATAAAATATATTCCCATGATCCGCTGGTCTTCCCGCCGCAACAGTTAAATGTCCCCACTCGCGGACATTAATTCTGTCGAACTCTTTTTTTCTATTTATTTGGGTTTTTTTTGTATTAAACTGTTAGACGAAAGGTTCATGGGAATATATTTTATTTGAATAAATGCAAATGAGCACACTGCCACATATGGCTAATATATGTTCGGACAGAATGCTGCCCTCTATTGGTTATACATTGAGTAGCATTGTTCCATATGCTTGAAATCCAAAGTTATTATGCTACTTAATGTATCTAACCAACAGAGGGCAGCATTCTCTCCAAACATATATTAGCCATATATGCTAATGTCCTCATTTGCATTTATTCAAATAAAATATATTCCCATGAACCTTTTGTATAACAATTTAATAGAAAACGCCCCCCCCAAATAAATAGAAAAAAAGAGTTTGCAAGCTCGACAGAATTAATGTCCGCGAGTGAATTTGAATGTTTATTGGCAGCTTAATCAAGGTATGTGAAATACACTTTTGGTTGCCTTTGGTAGGGGAGCAGTTGTGTCACCCTATGTTAGAATTCAAGAACTTTCTTGGGGTTTATATAGATGGTAGGAAGCCTGTAGAAAACATGGAGAAAAGCTTAGTGCTGAGGTTCCTAGCTGAGTGCATTGGTTACTCATCAAAATTGACCTTGGGGAAGGTCTGAGACAAGAGCCCTTGGCTGCCCTCACAGGGCATTGCTTGATCCAAGCAAGTGAGTTCCCATCAACCATCTGACTGCTCTTGGAATGCATAAGACGTAGTCACTTAACCTGGTGAAGTTGACTATGGATGCTTGAGCTGCAGATTTGAAAGTGGCTCATGGCTAGCAATTTCAAGTCCAATGACTAAGAGGAAGCAGGTAAGAGTTTCCCAACCCAATTCAGACTACTCCTTCTCCAATACTTTTATGAGTCATTCCTATTCATTGAAACCAAAAACTGTTTAACTTGTATTAAAACCTAGAGTCGAATTTAGAATTTAACACTAAATGATTCTAAACTAGACTTGGGCACCAGGGGGCTCTTCATCTTCATGCTCGTCTTCGTCAAAAAAAAAATCTTCGTATTCCGCGATAATTCAACCGTTCCTGTCTTCTCTTTGGGCGAATATTCATGGACATTCTTCGTGTTCGTTTTTTCTTCTTTTTTTTTCAGGTTAAGGGGTGAATACGGGGTTAACGCGTACTGCAGCAGCTCTGGCGCCAGTAGTTTAAATGTGCGTATGAGCAACTCTATTGGTCGCCAGCAGGGGGCCTCCTGCTGGCAACCAATGAGCACACTACCATATATAGCTAATATAGTCTCGGGCAGAATATTATGCTACTCAACGTAAAACCTACAGAGGGCAGCATTCTGTCCGAAGATATATTAGCCATATGTGGCAGTGTGTTCATTTTCATTTATTAATTATTTAAATAAAATATATTCCCATGATCCGCTGGTCTTCCCGCTGCAACAGTTAAATGTCCCCACTCGCGGACATTAATTCTGTCGAACTCTTTTTTTCTATTTATTTGGGTTTTTTTTGTATTAAACTGTTAGACGAAAGGTTCATGGGAATATATTTTATTTGAATAAATGCAAATGAGCACACTGCCACATATGGCTAATATATGTTGGGACAGAATGCTGCCCTCTATTGGTTATACATTGAGTAGCATTGTTCCATATGCTTGAAATCCAAAGTTATTATGCTACTTAATGTATCTAACCAACAGAGGGCAGCATTCTCTCCAAACATATATTAGCCATATATGCTAATGTACTCATTTGCATTTATTCAAATAAAATATATTCCCATGAACCTTTCGTATAACAATTTAATAGAAAACGCCCCCCCCCAAATAAATAGAAAAAAAGAGTTTGCAAGATCGGCAGAATTAATGTCCGCGAGTGCATTTGAATGTTTATTGGCAGCTTGATCAAGGTATGTGAAATACACTTTTGGTTGCCTTTGGTAGGGGAGCAGTTGTGTCTCCCTATGTTAGAATTCAAGAACATTCCTGGGGTTTATATAGATGGTAGGAAGCCTGTAGAAAACATGGAGAAAAGCTTAGTGCTGAGGTTCCTAGCTGAGTGCATTGGTTACTCATCAAAATTGACCTTGGGGAAAGTCTGAGACAAGAGCCCTTGGCTGCCCTCACAGGGCATTACTTGATCCAAGCAAGTGAGTTCCCATCAACCATCTTACTGCTCTTGGAATGCATAAGATATAGTCACCTAACCTGGTGAAGTTGACTATGGATGCTTGAGCTGCAGATTTGAAAGTGGCTCATGGCTAGCAATTTCAAGTCCAATGACTAAGAGGAAGCAGGTAAGAGTTTCCCAACCCAATTCAGACTACTCCTTCTCCAATACTTTTATGAGTCATTCCTATTCATTGAAACCAAAAACTGTTTAACTTGTATTAAAACCTATAGTCGAATTTAGAATTTAACACTAAATGATTTTAACTAGACTTGGGCACCAGGGGGCTCTTCGTCTTCATGCTCGTCTTCGTCAAAAAAAAAAATCTTCGTATTCCGCGATAATTCAATGGACATTCTTCGTGTTCGTTTTTTCTTCTTTTTTTTTCAGGTTAAGGGGTGAATACGGGGTTAACGCGTACTGCAGCAGCTCTGGCGCCAGTAGTTTAAATGTGCGTATGAGCAACTCTATTGGTCGCCAGCAGGGGGCCTCCTGCTGGCAACCAATGAGCACACTACCATATATAGCTAATATAGTCTCGGGCAGAATATTATGCTACTCAATGTAAAACCAACAGAGGGCAGCATTCTGTCCGAAGATATATTAGCCATATGTGGCAGTGTGTTCATTTTCATTTATTAATTATTTAAATAAAATATATTCCCATGATCCGCTGGTCTTCCCGCTGCAACAGTTAAATGTCCCCACTCGCGGACATTAATTCTGTCGAACTCTTTTTTTCTATTTATTTGGGGGTTTTTTGTATTAAACTGTTAGACGAAAGGATCATGGGAATATATTTTATTTGAATAAATGCAAATGAGCACACTGCCACATATGGCTAATATATGTTCGGACAGAATGCTGCCCTCTATTGGTTATACATTGAGTAGCATTGTTCCATATGCTTGAAATCCAAAGTTATTATGCTACTTAACCCCTTCGCGACCTTTGCCGGTTCAGGACCGTCATAACAAGAAGGTCACTAAATGACCTTTGACGGTCCTGAACCGTCAAAAAATTTAATAAGCTTAGAAAGTGATCAAGGATCACTTTCTTCGCTTAAACGGCCTTGCTGCAATGCCTCGATGTCGAGGCATTCAGCAAGGCTGAGATCGGCATCGGGGGCCATGTCTGGCCCCTTCCCGGGGACGCCCGTTTTAAAAGCGTTTAGGAGGCGATCAACGATCGCCTCCTAAACTTAAATGGTGTCGCTGGAATGCCTCGATCAGGAGGCATCCAGCGACACCAAACGCTTACCTCTGGGTGGGCTGTGACTGCTCCGGAGAGCGGTCACAGCCGCCGCTGCCGGTGATCTTCGCCATCAAGCAAGATGGCGGCGGCCCGGGAAATAAAACAATAAAGATGAAAAAGTTCGCTAGAGGGTCTCCAGACCCTCCAGAGAACTGGCTCCACTTGCTGGTTGAATGCAGGTACTGCATTCAACCATGCAAGTCAATGGAGCCCAGCTTTCTAATCACTGTGATTAGTAAAATATTTAAAAAAAAATAAAAAAAAATAAAAAATGGAAAAAAAAAATAAAAAAAAATGTGCTAACATTTAAAAATAATTATGCAGTGATGTCACTAGATGAACCATCCAGTACCAGCAAAATGTGTAAAAAAAAATATAAAAAAAGTATTAAAAAAATAAAATAAAATTAAAAAATAAAGTTTATTATTTTGAGCAAGTGCTAAAATTTCTCAAAAATCTCAACAAAGAGTTAAAATAAAAGCACTTCAAATACCCAAGGGGTGTCTAATATATAAAAAAATGGCTGATGGGGTAAATTGGAGTGGCCTAGCTCAAAGATAGGGCATAGGTACAGACTGACCAAAATGGAGAAAAAAAGCGCACTTCCCAAATGTGGCATTTTAAATCTGAAACAACCCGACAAACCCATGCATGTCGGGTATCACTGCACTCAGGAGATGTTCCTGAACACACATTGGGGTGTTGTTTGACAGTGGCATATACCAGGACCTGTATATCTATAACTAAAATACAATTTGTGTGAAAAAAAAATAAAAAAAATTACTATTACAAAGTTTGACAAAGTGTAGTTCTATAATTGGTGCATGGAAAGGGTTAAAATAACAGCATTTGGAATACCCTGGGGTGTCTAGTTTTCAAAAATATATGGTTTGAATGGGTTAAATTGAGTTAACCGGCTTCAAAGATATTCCAAAGAGGAGAGGGAGGCACAATGACCAAATGACCACCTGAATTACGCATGCCCCAAAAGTAGCCTTTTACCAGCCAAACAATCTGACAAACCCATGCATGTGGGGTATCGCTGTACTCAGGAGATGTTGCTGAACACATATTGGGGTGTTGTTTGACAGTGACATATACCAGGAGCTGTATATTTATAACTAAATTACAATTTGTGTGGAAAAAAAAATAAAAAAAATTACTATTACAAAGTTTGACAAAGTGTAGTTGTATAATTGGTGCATGGAAAGGGTTAAAATAACAGCATTTGGAATACCCTGGGGTGTCTAGTTTTCAAAAATATATGGTTTGAATGGGTTAAATTGAGTTAACCGGCTTCAAAGATATTCCAAAGAGGAGAGGGAGGCACAATGACCAAATGACCACCTGAATTACGCATGCCCCAAAAGTAGCCTTTTACCAGCCAAACAATCTGACAAACCCATGCATGTGGGGTATCGCTGTACTCAGGAGATGTTGCTGAACACATATTGGGGTGTTGTTTGACAGTGACATATACCAGGAGCTGTATATTTATAACTAAATTACAATTTGTGTGGAAAAAAAAATAAAAAAAATTACTATTACAAAGTTTGACAAAGTGTAGTTGTATAATTGGTGCATGGAAAGGGTTAAAATAACAGCATTTGGAATACCCTGGGGTGTCTAGTTTTCAAAAATATATGGTTTGAATGGGTTAAATTGAGTTAACCGGCTTCAAAGATGTTCCAAAGAGGAGATGGAGGCAGACTGACCAGATTTGTTAAAAAAGATTTGGAAATCATAAAACGCTGCTTGTACTTATTGCCCTATAACTTACAAAAAACAGCAAAAAAACATAAAAACATTGGGTATTTCTAAACTCAGGACAAGTAGTAGAATCTATTTAGCTAGTTTTTTTACTTGCTTTTTTTAGGTGAGTAAAAGATTTTTCAAATAAAAGTCCTAAAATGTGTTTTTTTTCAATTTTTCACCATGTTTTTTTTATTTTTTTTATAGTAAATAAGATGATACGATCAAAATAATGGTATCTGAAGAAAGCCCATCTTGTCCTGAAAAAAACAATATATAACTTATGTGGGTACACTAAATGGGTGAGGAGAAAATTACAGCTGAACACAAGCACCACAAAAGTGTCAAAACAGCCTCGGTCCCACAGGGTACAAAACGAAAAATGAGCCCGGTCCTTAAGGGGTTAATGTATCTAACCAACAGAGGGCAGCATTCTCTCCAAACATATATTAGCCATATATGCTAATATCTTCATTTGCATTTATTCAAATAAAATATATTCCCATGAACCTGTCGTATAACAATTTAATAGAAAACGCCCCCCCCAAATAAATAGAAAAAAAGAGTTTGCAACTTCGACAGAATTAATGTCCGCGAGTGCATTTGAATGTTTATTGGCAGCTTGATCAAGGTATGTAAAATACACTTTTGGTTGCCTTTGGTAGGGGAGCAGTTGTGTCACCCTATGTTAGAATTCAAGAACACTCGTGGGGTTTATATAGATGGTAGGAAGGCTACAACAGCATGGCAAAAAGCTTAGTAGTTGGTTTATTGATATTTGGTAGGGTCATCTTATGTTATTATTCAAGAAAACACCTTGGATTTATATAGATGATACGCTACTGTGGCATGGAGGAACATTTAATGCTTAGGTTGCCAGCTGAGTTAATTGGTTACTCATTGAAATTTGTCTTGGGGACCATGTACTAAGATGTAATTGCACAAATACAAACTTACATACTCATTCTAACACACACTCCGTCTCTCACCACTTAGACATACATCCTAGTAGACATACATACTCTCACTCAATCATACCGTGCTGCACCTCACTGGCAGCTTTTTCTCTCATTGCATTCCAGCATTTCATTTCCTGTCAAAAATTGGTGACAAAGAGTATTTGCCCCCTCGGGCCAGCCTGCCCCTGGCACCCTTTTAAATATAGAAGCAAAAAATATAAATGTACATACATCTGGACCTGTTTTTCACAAACTATAGTCAATATTTAAATGTAATTGTGGGTATTGTATGACGACACTTACCTCTTCTGAAGCTTGCTCCCGGATATAATGAGTTGCTTTCCATATCTCGTAGACTTAAAACATTAAAAGGAATATTTTATACCCTAGCCACTTTTTATAGAGGAAAGACACAAGAAACACTGCATGGTTAAATGTTTAACATTTGCAAACTCTGTAGATTTATGGATAACTCTAATATAGTTAGTTCCACTTTAAATGAAAAAAAAAACAGTTTTAAAGAGTATGCTAACTGTACAACAGAGTGTGTTATATATGTTATCCGGTAAATTTTTGTTTATTTTTACACAGGTTGGACAAACCGACAGGTTAAATGCAGGATATATGAACATATTATATTTGATAGGATGATGCCAGCAAATATTTCCAAAACTGTAACTCTGGTAACGTAAAATATCTTATCCATCAGGGTCCGGAGAGGGGGGATACGATGGATATTTGCTCTCAGCACAAAAAAGATGGAGACGGAGTATGATTTCACTTGTTTTTTCTAACATAGCTGCAAACTACATTATAGATACTTCTGACTTCATATTATAGCTTTCTATACTTGCTTTCCCAGAGATTATTAACGATTGGGTTTCCTTCTTACATGGGGGGGTGGTAGAAGCATTATTAAACACTCATCTACAGACACCAGAGAAGCCAGATGGCTTGTTTTTCCCTCAGAAATCTCATGGTGCTGCGGCGACCACAAGGGATTCTGGGAAGGCTCATGCAAATAAGGTCAACAATTATCACCATACCTGGGAACTCTCTGGGTTTGACCCGGAGATTGCCGGTTGAGCGCTGCTCCTCCGATTCTCCGGGTCAAGACCCAAATCATCCGGGTCATGAGAGCGGGGTCTTGACACGCCCTGCTGCCCACCCATTTATTCCCTTGAAATGGGGATGTTTTCCTCTGCCGTCAGCAGGACCACCCACCGACATCAGTGTGCAGTCCTGGCAGCGCCCAATAAGGGAAGGCTGCAGGTACCCGGAGCCAAGAAGTTTGCCTCTATATCTATTTTATACATGGATCCCTTGAAAGTAATTGCCTGCTGTACAGGAAGTAGAAGGGTTTTCCATCACCTTACCCGCCATAATTTATGTAATGGTATATCTATATATCTATCGCTATCTCTGTAATATAATACTTCTATTCTCTATTTTAGTGTAATATATTTTTAACCATTTATAATGTTTGCGATTTATGTAGTATTTATGTATTTTGATGCCACTTTTCTAGTTTATGAAGAGGTAAATACCATTTGCTATTGCTTTTTTAGTCTATGAAGTTAAATATGCTATTTATTCTTTTAACCTGGTTACAAACCACTGTGAATTATAATTGTTTTTGGTAGCATATTACAGCTTTCTACATGTTTGTTCCCAGAGTTTATTAACTATTGGGTCTCCTTCTCATATACGGTATATATATATATATCTATATATATATCTATATATATATTTTTATTTATTTTTTTAAACCATTGATTCCTTTCTATTCTCTATTTCATGTGATTAATTTAGTCTATGGAAAGTTAAATACCCTATGCTGCTGTTTTTGTAATCTGTGAAGAGTTAAATACCCTACTTACTCATATACCGATCAGATATAACAATATGACCACCTGCCTAATATCGCGAAACACGTTAAGCTTCTATCAACTTCAGTCCACTATACCACCATGAGAAGAAGTAGTTTGCCATTAATCAGGGGTTATAATCTCTCATACTGGGAACGATGGGTTATTAAAAAAGTTAAAAACGTCAATAAAATTCGGTATCATTTTTGGTCGTGGGGGAGAGGGGAAAAGATAGACAATCCAGGACTGAATAGCAAGTCTTACAAAACCCATTGCGAAAACTAGAGCCCAAAATGTTTCAGTTCACGTAGTTTTGTGGTAGTGATGTACTCAAGTTGGCCTTTTGACTAGGCCTGACCCAGGGAAGTGCAACAGCCACCCCCTTGGACATACATCTACATACCTCCCATCCTCTACCCAACCACCCCCCACCAAATCTGGACGGCGGGGAGCGGAGCTTGGGGGGTAATGCGTCACTCAAACTGCCAGCGCTATTAAAACCCACTTATTGAGTGACAAAGTTGGGACTGTCCTACGCAAAGTGTGACACTTGGGAGGTATGCATCCGTGGCATTGGAGTGCTAGCATATGACATTAGCCCGATTGTCCCCGAAGGACTAGAGAGAAGAGACCCGGGAGGGCCCCTGCTGGCTGATCACACAGACAGCGGTCAGCATTGCCGGCCTTGGGCGTTGTGGCGCCCTGTGCGGACTACTCCTCTGGCGCCCCCCCTCACTACCCCCCCCTGCCCCTTCAAACTACCCCCCCCTCTGCCCCTTCAAACTATCCCCCTCTCTGCCCCTTCAAACTACCCCCCCTCTCTGCCCCTTCAAACTACCCCCCTCTCTGCCCCTTCAAACTACCCCCCTCTCTGCCCCTTCAAACTACCCTCCCCTCTGAATGATGTTAAATAAAGTTTAAAAAAAAACAAAAAAAAAACCGATGTTTTAAGTTAAGTCCCGGGCAGGCGCCCCTGCTACCATGGTGCCCTGTGCGGTCGCACAGGTCGCACACCCCTGAGGTCGGCCCTGGCGGTCAGCAATGCACGCCTATTATTATTATTTATTGTTTTGTATAGCGCCATCATATTCCACAGCGCTGGGCAAACAGGACATAACATGTAGTATATCACATAACAAGTCGACTTACGTAAACAAGCAGTAACAAGGGCCCTGCACACAGGAGCTTACAATCTAGAGGCTACGCGGCCCCGTATTTAACTCAAATAGAAACGTGTTTTCTTTCCATGTGATTTCTCTTTTAAGGTAATCTTATCAATATATTAACCCACGGAATAAAATAAATATAAAATATAAGAAACTGTATCTATTTCAAATGAGAATGTACCTCGGCACTCAGAGAGGTAACTCAGTAAGGCCGACAGTCGGGTGTAGCACCTCTGGTAACTAAGGTGACCCAGGATGATAAGACTGTACAATGATTGCTTTACGGACTGTGGTTCTGGTTCGAAAATGACTCTAATTCCAGAACCTTCCATCAGACACAGCGGTCTCTGAGAATGCTAGATACAGAATGTCAGCTGTCTACGAGAGGTAAAAGGTCTCCAATGACAACTGTTTGCGCAGATGTTGCCATCTTGCTGGCGACATTAGCCGCTTTTGTCTCCAGCAAAATGGCTCCTACTTGACGACTTTATTTCCGGTTGTGCCTCACGTTTAGGACGCTGCGTCTAAAGTCCCGTGACCTGGGTGCGCGGTGACGTCAATGGCTCACGACCAGAGGAGGAGGAAGTAGGAAGTGTCCAAAGATGGCTTCGCGCACTGAGGCAGGGGCCCGAGAGCTTTTCCAGTAGGAGCGGGCGGATTTACCGTGGCAGTAGGGGGCAAACGGACACAGGGTAAGTGAGGGGCGGGTAATTCGTCGGGTCTCTCGGTGGGTGTTTCCCCTCATGAGGTATTACTACTGGCATGTTCTACTCCTGGGCCAGGTCGTTGGCCAGTGGGAATTATTCAGCGTTAAGTGCGCTCACTCAGCTGGCAAGGGTTAATAGTTTCAGCTAGGGGTAACTAGAGGGTTCCTGTCACTTGGATGAGTAGGCCTGATCAGCGTCACTCAGCTAGTGGGGGGTAAGTACTGTCACTCAGCTTTGGGAGTTACTAGAGTGTTTATCGAGTGCCAGTCAGCTGGTGCGGTGAGGTAAGAACTGACACTCAGCTTTGGGAGTTACTAGAAGGTTTGTGGAGTGCCACTCACCTGGGGCTTGGGGCTAAGTACTTTCACTCAGCTTTGGGAGATACCAGAGGGTTTATGGAGTGCCACTCAGCTAGTGGGGGTGGGCTAAGCACTGTTACTCAGCTTTAGGGGTTTCTTTATGCAGTGTTGATCGGCATGTAGTGCCACTCAGCTGGTAGGAGGAAAGTAAGGGGTTAAAGGATCGTCACACTGATGGTAGGGTTGGCAGTGAGTATTAGTCATAGCGTGGAGGAATCGAGGTTGAGTAACACTCAGCTGGTGAGCAGGGTGGGGATATCCCTTAGCTAGTATGTAGTGGTGGCAGAGTGGGGGTCACTCAGCTAGTGGGCAGGGGGGTTGGTGATGGGCTGGCGTTCCTCTGGTGGGCAGATTGGGGTCAGGGTAACTCCATGGATCAGCCGCTATTACCCACCTGTAACGAGGCTCCTCCGGCTTGCCGTACACAGTTGTTCTTTACCTTTGGGCAGGTTTCATTGACTCCGTATCTGGGGTGGGCTGATAAGGGGTGGTAAGAGGGTAGTTGCTGCCCTTACCTGGAGTTTTTTTGGGCTGTAACCATAAACCTTTCTGTGTCTGTAACCAAGGTATTTACACCCTGATTGGATCACTATTGGTGTACATAGTGCACGGTTATTGGGATGGGCTTGACCCCTCATCCAAATGCTGCCGAGGAGGGGGCTGCTAGATGAGACCACATGGGTCTCTTGGATAACCTTTATCTTTTACAGTATTGTCTTACCGTAACCTAACAGCGAGTGACCTCCGTCCGGCGAAGTCACCTGACGTTAGGCATTGCCCCGGGATTTGGAATTCTTCTGACCATACGATGGGGTTAGAGGTCAAACACCGACATTCTATTTGCGGTTCATGCTGACCATTCGGAAAGGCTGGGTCTTATTAACTTGATGGTGGGATTTAGTGTAACTTCTCCGATTGAGAGTTGTGAGTTTTATGTTCCGCTCGTGGTGCCGGCGCGGTGACCGCTTCCAGTCTTTCGTTTATCTGCCCTTTTTTTTTTTTCCCAATTACGTCACCCTCCGTGTTATTATAACGCCGAGGTCCCAGACCACCAAGGCCTGTATCCCATTGTGCAGCGCTGCGGAATATGACGGCGCTATATAAAGTAATAATGGTTTCCATGTCGCCTCCCAAGCAATCCTTAGCTCTGTCATGCCTAGATTATTTTTTTGTGTTCATAGAGGCAGCACAGTTGCCAGTTTTTATTCCCAGCGATGCCGATCTGTATCATTGGAAAGGTGTCCGGAAGTTTTCAGGGCAAGCGGCTGATATTAAGTATAATAAATATAATAAATATAATATATATAATATAAATAATATAACTGTATAACAAATATATAATAATATATATATCATATGTAATATATAACGGTATAACAAATATATAATAATATATATATAAAATATATATCATGTATAATATAGTAAATATATATAATATCATATAAACACGCTGCGGGGCTTCGGGAGGCGGAGGACAGGCGCGTGACAGAAGGAACAACGCGTTCCATTAGGCAAACGTCTTAAAAGCCCTTAGCGTGTTTACAAAATATGGACACGTTTAATAATCCTGTCCTCACCGGCAGCCGTTTCTTTCTAAGCCAAGTCCGGCGGATTCGTACGTTTTTATTTCTGCTTTTTTTTTTTTTCCTGGCTGGGAACTAAAAAGCGAAGTTTTGAAGTGATCTTTTCTCTCAAATTTAATGAATTTCCCTCTTCTTATAAAAACATAGAACTTGAGCCTCATCCGATCCGCCGCCCGTCTCTCCCGCTGTAACGACTCAAACCTTAATCAGCCGTTGGTCTCGTCTTAGATTCAGGAGCCGTATGTCTATCCCATGCATGTTTAATCCCCTCACTGTATTACCCTCTACCACTTCTGCTGGGAGGCTGCTCCACTTATCTACCACCCTCTCCATAATGTAAAACTTCCTTCCATTCCATCTAAACCTCTTGCCCTGTAGTTTTATATTTTGACCTCTTGTTCTAACAAGATATTGGATCCCTAATTGTGTCTGACCAGAGATCTGTAAAGCGGCTGAACCCCCTCCCCCTTCCCGCCACTAATACGCTTGCTTTTTCTGATGCTTTATTACATTGTCTGCTTACCTTTCAGTCATCGGAAGTAAGGACTCGTAAGTCTCTCTCTGGCAGCGCAGCCTCGGCTCCTTTCACTTTTCTTTTTCCAGAGCTAGAAGTTTAATGCTTTGCTCTGAAAAACGGTGTATTTTGCTGTTTTGGGGTTTTTTTGCTAGCTTTTTGTGGTCATTACCTATTTAGGATCTCCATATGAATAATTAACGTTACAGCAGGAGGCCCCTCGGCTTAACTCGAGGGCCACAAATCAGAAGATTATTCCGGATTCACTCATTCGTTGTCATCAAGTCGCTTCCCAAGCAGTCGTCGTGAATCGTCATCCTTCGAATATTCAGAACATTATATATCTGAATCTTCCTATATTTGCCCGATGAGCCAGACCACAATATCACACTATTATGGTGAAAGTGAGCGTGGAAGTGGATCGCGGGAGCAATGCATGTTTCTTTTCTTAATAGTCCTTTTTTTTGTTTGTTTTTTTTTTTTTTTGACTGACTGCTACATTTGTCGTTTTCCCGAATTCTTTCTTTTAAGGTAATAAATTAATAGAAATACGACTTTCATCTTCCTCTAGGACTTTATAGGGGATTAAAGAAAATTTCCACGAGGGGCTCTGGCTCTCTGCTTTTTTGTCGACTGTCGAGGGAGGAAAATATAACCCTGAATAACAAACATTAAATTGAACTGGCCATGCGCAAGAGAGGGAGGCAGATAAATGGAGAACTGCCCTGCCCTGGTGCAATTCCCGAGAAATGTTTCCCCCGAAGCGGTGTTTGGATCCGGAGGAATGCAGGGTTTGCGCGTTAGTGGCTTTAATACAGTAAGGGGATTTAAACTTGCATGTGATCGGCATATGGAACAGCCTCCCGGCAGAAGTGGTAGAGGGTAATACAGTGAGGGGATTAAACATGCATGGGATAGACATACGGCTCCTGAATCTAAGACGAGACCAACGACTGATTAAGGTTTGAGTCGTTACAGCAGGGGAAACGGGCAGACTAGACGGGGGCTGGATGGGGCCGATCTGCCGGGTACAGACACAGGGACTGGTGTGTTGGGACGCTGGCAGTTCCCTCTTGAGATATTCGGACGATTACGCACCATTTTCTGGCGTAGACTCGTCTTCACTCAGCCCCTTTCCTCCCAGTGTTTGCAAAGCAATAATTTAATTATTACGCATCGCTCCGCATCATAACCCATGTTTAATAATGATGAATAACCCCGTCCATTACATCAGTGAGCCGGCCAATACAGACGCGCGTTTTATTTCATGTAATATAAGTGATTTAATGATTCTTCCCGGCCTCGGAGACTCTTGTACAGTGATCCGTTTTATCAGTCTGTATATTACGTTCCGTTTATTTATAGCGCCAGCAGATTCCGTAGCGCTGTTACTAATAGCCGGCAACATAATTTAAAATCACGCACAATAACAAACTGGATCAAAAGGAGAAGCGGGCCCGGGAGCTTGCAATCTAGTCGGTGGTTTAGGGGGCGGCGAGTCAGCGTTCGGTTTGCACTGAGGTGTTAAGGATTCGCGTTTGGCGAATGGAATTGATCTTTGGGGATAGAAAACATTAGGCTGTATAAAGAGCACTTTAAATGGGGCAGTCACCATAGCAACCGATTCATACGCGCTTAACCCCTAATGTCACCTTATGCAGTAAACCGGGGGTTTTATGTTTAAAAACTGTTCTGTTGCAACAGGATGCTGGTGATGCAGTTACTATAGCAACCGGTTCCTGCTCATTGCCTCGCTTCGATTGGATTTTATTTTGCCTTTTATAGATCGCTTTTTATTTTTTGTATATTTTTGTAATTTTTAAGCCGATCTCGCCTGGAAACCTCTGTCCGATTCATACGATATTCGTTTATAAATCGGGATAAAAGCCGTAAAGCGATGGCAGGATTGCTCCACGTTTACCAAAATGCCCCTTAAGCGCCGTTGCTTTTATTTAAGGTAAATAAGGAAACGTTTAAGGTTAAATATTAACTTTTTTTGGTTTGTTTGAAGCAAGTCTTCTACTAAAGCTTTGAGCCGTGACTGGCCGGCAGTGGTTTTCAGTAGTTTATTTGGGGGGTACAATGTTTAGTAGCACTAAATGTCTTGCTATTAATAATGTCGGGGGGGCCTCTCTGTTTCCGCATAGGGTAGCCATACTGGCCATGTTTTCCTTCCGGGATACTTGTTGCCGATGCCGCGTATGAAGGGTATTTGTTCGTATGTTTGTTGTATTTGTAGTTGGTTCCCAGATACCGCAGGGGCAGAAATATTGGTGGGGGGGGCAGTGACAACAAAAAAAAAGTGGAAAAATTCACTGATATGGCAACCTTAGCCACGACTACCTCCATTTTTCTTGCTGTAAGAGGTATCCCCCCGCTTATGAGATTGTATCCGGACTTTTGATAATATCTGCGTCTCTTCTGTTTTATTTCAGACTCTAAATGGCTTCTAGGAAGTCTGCGTCGGATTTACAGGGTGAGTTTTCTTGTTATCCTCCGATTACGTTGCGCGTTCCGTGGTTTCCCGTTGATCTCTGTTTAGTACGAGTGATGAGGGGTTTAGTTCTTTATTCTTTTTAGCAAATCGCTTGTTGGGTGGAGGGGGACTCGGGGGGGGGGGGCAAAGACCGTCTCTGGCCTCTGGGGGCTGTTTTAAAGGGACTCATAGAAGTCAAAAAACCCTGGCGTGCAAAAAACTAAAATAAATTAAAAAAAATAAAAAAAATCCATGTATGCCCATCGCTAGGCGGGATTCCAATCATCTTTCTCATACCAGATGCCAAAAGCAAGTCATTTACCGTGCATGCGCAGCCGTTTATACACAGCGAACACTATGAGTCTACTGTCCAACCAAGTTATATTTTGGGAGTTTTGAGGCTGTCAGGCACAGCGTACACGGCCCCCGCTGGAGATACTTTGAATGAATAACTAAACTAAATATTTAAATCCACCCCAGCTAGCGTCTCGCCCGTTGCTGCCATCATGCCGGGACTGTATAGACCAAGGGGTTTCCAACCTGTGGCCCTCCAGCAGCTACATCTCCCATAATGTAGGGCCGCGGGTTGGACACCCTTGGTATAGAGGCCGCTGTTTATGTATCTCAGTGACGTATGGAACGGGTTCAGCCCTCCGCTGGGAACAGATTGACCCCCGGGAGAGTTCCCAACGCCACGAATCAAGCCTTCGGCCGTACATTACATGGCTGCACTTCAAGGCGCGAAATACTTCAGCTTCATAATGTCAGCAAATACACAATGTATAGAGAAAAGAAAAAATCTAATCCTAAAGAAATTCCGATTCAAGGCGATCGTTTCATGTTCTCCTCTTATGATGGACTTGATGTTCTTTGCAGGGCCTTCCAGTTACCTAGAGGACGTCCCGTTCAAGATTGGCGACAAGTTCAGAGTGCCGGATAAGGTTGGGTTACCCGTTGGGTTCTGTGTGCCCGACATCGCCCAGCTCATAGGAGAAGCTCACGTAGGTGTCCAGCTATAAACTTTGCCGCCATGTCCTGTATATCGCCGTAGAATGTGAAATATATTTTTACTGGGAGAAGTTCTAAGAATTATTTCCCAGTAAATCAGACCAAACCCAGTACGATGGGTGCCTTTATAACGCGCCTTTGCTTCCGCGACGAATACATGAGCTTTATGTTACTTTATATTACTTTGGTACAAGAAGCAAGTAATCCGGAGCCTTCCAACACTTCACTGACATTTACTGGCTGCGGGGGCCGGATGTGTCTCGTAAACCACGCGGTAAATGTACGGGGGCAGTAGAATGTAATAATACCCTAGCACCTTAACAAAGCGATAGCGAAACGTCGGGCACTGATCCCCCTGCTTGTTTCTTTTTGCAGTATGATTTTTCATTGGAGAAGAAAGCTATCCAGTGGGCTGAGGAAATCAGGAAGATCAAAGCTATCCAGAAGGCAGCCGAGCTGAAAGCCGAAGCCGCGCACGCCCAAGCTGATGCCGGCCCGGCGGACAGCCGCACCGGCGATGAAAACCTTGGCGTTCCGCCTCCCATCAACCCTATTCTGGCCAGCTTGCAGCACAACAATATTCTGACTCCCACCCCAGCCGACAGCAGTGCCACAAACATGAAGGTGATGAGTCCGCCTCACGTCAACGCCGACTTCAACCCTGCGGACTTCGAGTGTGAACAGGATCCGTTTAACAATGTAGAGCTAAAAACCCTCAATGACAGAGAAGAGTTAAAAAGCATTCTTGACATCCATGTTCATCCTGCAGCGAACCCGGACCCCTCTGCCATTGGAAACGTGCAGAGCTCTGGCTCGTCGGGCAACGGCGAGGACCTCTCCACCTCCACGAAAGAAGAAGCCGTGGACTTCAAGCTTCTGCGCAAACCCAACGGCTTCATCACTTTGCCACAGTTAGAAAACTGTGAACTAGTACCCCCGTCTTCCAAAGTGTCCCTTGCACCCATCGCCTCGGTGAGCAATATCAAATCGCTCTCCTTTCCTAAGTTGGACTCTGATGATGGAGATCAGAAAATGTCCCTGTTTGCTAGCACTTTTCTTAGTACATCTTGTCTACCCAATGGCACTTTCATGGATTCTTTAAGAGCCTCCTCTAAGCCGAGCCCCAGTGAGCTGAACGGACACCACGGCACCGGCACCGGCCACCGCGTCCTGCGCTCACCTGAAACGGAAGTCATCGGAACCTGTAAGGTAAGAACCCAGCAGGATTAACAAAGCCGCTCTCACCTTTTATTTTTACTACTGGTATCGGATTAATAGGTTTTAAAAAAAAATATTGTGCTATTTATGTTTTTAAACTTTTTTTTTTTTTTTTTTTTGCATATTAGCTTTTTGTATGAGTTCTCGCTCTGTTATGAGCCCCAATCTATTAGACAAACATCCTGATGGAATGATTCAGTCTTAATCACACAGTTGGACTCGCTAATGAAAGTCAATGGAGGAATGGACTTCATTAGCATTGCCATAAAGTGTGTTGTTTAAGCAGGAAAAGTCACCCAAAATATCACATGACTGACAATAATGGCGGCTCCAGGTCTGCAGATAAAATGAGTTTATTGGGAAAAAATTAGATAACTGGGTTTTTGTCACTGACCGACATTACTGTATACAGCAGCACTGGGGGTTATATTACTGTATACAGTGCTGGGGGGGTTATTACTGTATACAGTGCTGGGGGTTATATTACTGTATACAGCGCTGGGGGGTTATATTACTGTATACAGCGCTGGGGGTTATATTACTGTATACAGTGCTGGGGGGTTATATTACTGTATACAGCGCTGGGGGGTTATATTACTGTATACAGCGCTGGGGGGTTATATTACTGTATACAGCGCTGGGGGTTATATTACTGTATACAGCGCTGGGGGGTTATATTACTGTATACAGTGCTGGGGGGTTATATTACTGTATACAGTGCTGGGGGTTATATTACTGTATACAGCGCTGGGGGGTTATATTACTGTATACAGCGCTGGGGAGTTATATTACTGTATACAGTGCTGGGGGGTTATATTACTGTATACAGTGCTGGGGGTTATATTACTGTATACAGCGCTGGGGGTTATATTACTGTATACAGCGCTGGGGAGTTATATTACTGTATACAGTGCTGGGGGTTATATTACTGTATACAGCGCTGGGGGTTATATTACTGTATACAGCAGCGCTGGGGGGGTTATGTTACTGTATACAGCAGCGCTGGGGGGTTATGTTACTGTATACAGCGCTGGGGGGTTATATTACTGTATACAGCGCTGGGGGGTTATATTACTGTATACAGCGCTGGGGGGTTATATTACTGTATACAGCGCTGGGGGTTATATTACTGTATACAGTGCTGGGGGTTATATTACTGTATACAGCGCTGGGGGTTATTACTGTATACAGCGCTGGGGGTTATATTACTGTATACAGCAGCGCTGGGGGGGTTATGTTACTTTATACAGCAGCGCTGGGGGTTATGTTACTGTATACAGCAGCGCTGGGGGGGTTATATTACTGTATACAGCAGCGCTGGGGGGTTATGTTACTGTATGCAGCGCCGGGGGGGTTATGTTACTGTATGCAGCGCTGGGAGGTTATATTACTGTATACAGCGCTGGGGGGGTTTATTACTGTATACAGCAGCGCTGGGGGGTTATATTACTGTATGCAGCATTGGGGGGGTTATGTTACTGTATACAGCGCTGGGGGGATTATGTTACTGTATACAGCAGCGCTGGGGGGGTTATGTTACTGTATACAGCAGCGCTGGGGGGGTTATGTTACTGTATACAGCGCTGAGACATCCCCTTTAAGTAATGGAAACCACTATATACCTAGTTCAATATAAATTGACTCAGATTTGTATATTTACTGTAAGTTGTGAAAGTGTTAAATTGAGGGCCGTCTCTGGATCTGGGAAATGTATTTGGCTGCCTTCACCGGATCCGATGCCCAAGTGCCACGTTTTGGAGTTTTTTTTTTTTTTAATTAAGCATATTTTGTTACTTTTTGTGTCACTTTGTTGTCGTGACGTTGTGATTTATGTAAATCTGTAGTTATTGTATGACGGTCGGATGCAGAAGTCTTTCCGTTTAGTGAGAGCTTCTAGCCTGGTCACTAAATCCCAATCATTACAGATCACAGGATTGGGCTCAACGTTCCATTTTCTGCAGTAAAAAAACCCATAAAAAGGCCGGATTTATTTTCATTCCACGCGACTCAGCGTTCTGTCAGCTGTGTATGAATTACAAGCTTGGCGGATACATTTTATTTCCATCACAAATACTCGTAATGCGTACGTTTTGGATCGATATAGATCGCTATTTTTGCGAGTCGGGAGAATGCGCCCCTGCTGGTCACTCAGGGAAGCGCACGTAATGCTGTGGCAGCAGCCACCTTAACTACCTGTTCTTAGCAGCTGGATGATTATTCCTCCCCATTATGTTATTAACCTCTTCATGACAAGCTTGTTTCCCACCCCGGAGACAAGGACTTATTTGGGGGGGGCGAATACAATATTGCTTGGTATTTCTTTTGAAGGTTAGGCACGTCTGACACCGATGAATGTTCCGCAAACTTTGTTTTTATTTTTTTTTATTATAGTTTACAGTTTTTACATATATATATGTATATTAATATAAATTTTTTATATAAAATATATATTTTTTTTAGATTTTATAACTTTTGATGTGGGGCAGAAAAGAGATTTTCTTTTTTTTTTTATTGGTAGTGGGAGGGGTAAAAGGTGTTTAGGGCATCTTCTTTTTTCCCTTTATCTTTATTTCTGAAATGTTTCTGCCTGGGTAACCCTTTGGGGTCTGTAGACGCCCCTTATGACATAACAGTGCGATTATTGGGTTCCATTTATTTTTATTTGGGTTTCTGCTTACATTTTGCTTCTTTTAGGAAAAGCTTATAAGTGTTTTTATTTCTTTTGATCTCTCCACATTGCCAAACTCTTATTTTTCTTTGACAGACTGTCGATCTCCCCGTTCCAGTGCCCAAAGTGCCCAACAAAGTCGCCTTTGTTAAGCAGCGGAGCGTGCCCGGCTACGAGGAGCTTCTGCAAGCGCTCTCCAGCAGCGAGAGGGAGTGCGCGGAAACCATCGTCAGCATGGGATACTCGTACCAGCACGTCATGAGAGCCATGCAGAAACAGGGGCAGAACGTGGAGCAGGTGAGGCTGCGCATGTCCAACGGTTTATTGTTTATGGAATCTGATCAGCTACATTTAATATCTGTAAAGCCAAATTAGCATTCGTTGCAGGCTTCTCTGATTCTAAACAATGACTGTTGAGCACAATTTAGATCCGGATTTCCAAGGAAAAGTTAATCTTATATTTTTATTATGAATAAATGTATTTCAGTCTGTAAGCCAGTCGCTGCTCTGGTCCGGTTGGGCTGCAGTAAGTCGCCGGGGACTTGTGGGTCTCAGACAGATGTCTGGTTGTGTATATTGACATTGGTGACTCCGTCTGCACCTTAAACGTGCGCATCCGGGGTATTTAACTCCCAGGGATGCGGCCGCGCATGCTGCAGCTAAATCCTAAACTGTAGCTCATTAGGCTGGGGGGGCATCTGCGTTTTCCCATCGATCCACCTTATCTATTATTTTAGGGGCCAGAAAGTGGTGTAGAATCCTCTCTTTCTGACGCCTCGTGTGTGGTAACGCGGCTTTTCTCTTTTCCAGGTGCTCGAGTACCTGTTCGTTCATTCCCAGCTCTGCGAGAAAGGCTTCGACCCTCTCCTGGTGGAAGAAGCTCTGGAAATGAACCAGTGCTCAGAGGAGAAGGTGAGATCCGCCGCCAGTAAACCCCTTTCCGGGGGGCTCTGACGGAGAAACGCTGGACTCTATGTACCCCAGAGCCATTCTGGGCCCAAGTAATAAAATGTAGAACTTTCCATTGGTTTCCGCGGTGATAGCTCCACATTCATTATTGTGTCCAGTGTTGCTCTTTATGCCCTAAAGCTGTGAACCACATCCGTAGTTTTGAGATTAATAATTATTTACATTATAATTATTATAAATGATTTTATCTATAAAGCACCAACAATCACCGCAGCTCTTCTTATAGTCCCTACATTCAAAGGGTTTGACAAAACTAGAATTTACGGATTCCGATACCGACGAACCGATATGTATTGGGTAACTTGGGCTGCCGATAGGCTGGAGAGAAGCTAATCCCTACCTTGTACAGCGCTATGCCGTTTGATGGCGCTATATAAAACAATAAATCATAATACGTGGTTAATGTAATTCTCTGAGTGCCGCGGTGCCTGCATCCGATTAACGCTTTCTGTGTCCCCTTTTTTATTCCCGCAGACGGTTGAATTTCTCCAGCTGATGAGTAAATTCAAAGAAATGGGATTTGAGCAAAAAGACATTAAAGAAGTTTTGTTACTACATAATAATGACCAGGACAAAGCCCTGGAAGATCTAATGGCCCGCGCGGGGGCCAGCTGAATCCTCCTTCCGTATCATTCCAGATTTGGAGATAAAGAACGCTTTGTTTTTTTATTTTGGGTTGGAAAATCGCATATCAAGCTTTACCTTCCGGAGCAACGAAGAGCAAACCTTCCGGTTCTCCTCTACTCCTTCGCACACATCGCCAGCTGTGAAAATATACAAAAAGTGACCCCCATTTAACAGATTATAGGAAAGGATGGGAATTTATTTTCCTTGGACGTGGAAAGGAGTCGAGTGATGCTGCTCCCCCTCCCCCCGGCTCTTATTTTGGGGTACAGACTGTTGTACTTCAGATAAGATGATTATAGTGCAATGAATTTATTATTTTTTTCCTTTTATTTTAGATATTTAGTGCTACACTGGTCATTAAGTTACTCTCAAAGCATAGAGTATAGAACTAACCGGTTCTCTCGATTCCGTCTTACGCATCATCACGCTCTCGGACGCGGCTGGGATCAGCACTGGATTCATAGTTGAACGTTTAAAATATTTCTAAGTTATTTGTTGAACAAAAAAAGCTTTATATGTGCGTCGAAATCTGCCTCCCCCTTAAAACGTATTCACTTTACACGCTGAGCCGTTACTTCGGTGAATTGGATTTCCTCAAGCACTTTGAGTTGACCTTTATTGGGTTATTTCTCACCATTCTATGTTCCTTTTTTGAGATTTCTATCTAGTATTACAAATACGTTTTGATAGGCGCTGTACATTGTCACAGGGCGGAAGAAAACCTGTAAATCGGAGTCTTGATGAATCTAATATTTTGATTCTGCCTAAAGAAGGTACTAATAAAACTTTAAAAAGGTACGTAAGCGGTCGATTTTATTTTACTTTACACGCAGGTGAGCTGTGTCGAGTTATGACATCAGTCGGGTTATGACATCAGTCGGGTTATGACATCGTATTCCAGCTCAGCGGTCTTGCAGCCGATGGGACAGCGAGCATGTGGAGGTCTGTACTGGTGAACGCACCAACCTCAGCTCTTTCACATGTCACTCAGACCTTTAAATCCCCTTTAACCACTGACCACCGGAAACACGGTGCCGCTGAATAGGAAAACGCCTTCTGCTCGTTTTCTTGTTGCCCTGCCGGGTATTTAGCGTATTTTATGATGCAATTACGTCAGGCCCGGTGTTTCGCAATTTTAGTAATTTGGACGCGTGAAGCAGGTTTTATATAAATATAATTATAAATCCTATATAATCAAACCTTTATAAATAGCCTCTATTCCCGTATTAAACTTTGAGGCCTTTGGTGAGTGTGAGATAATACGTTTTTAGTAAATATACCGTAATTATTGCACCAGTTGCAGGGGTGAAAATCGTTTTTTTATTAAATAAGCATAAAATGTATTTTGAATATAAACTTTTTCCAAAGTAGAAAACAATAAATAATGATTTCAAACACGGCCCAAACGAGTTGCAGAACAAACCTTTTCCCTCCTTCAATACTGTTTATTGCTAGGCCTTCGGTAATTAAAACTAGAATGGAATCTTAAATGATCGTTGTGCCGAGGATGCTTCGAGTTAAAGTCCTTGTTTATTCGGATACCTTTTTCTGTGAATATCGCATTAGTTTGGGGACTTTATGCTCCGTCTGTCACAACTGCCTCTTATATTTGGGTTTTAGTGTCACGGGGCCCGAGTAAACCCGTTACACGCTTGCGGATGGGTGATGCAGGCAGCTGCAGATTGGTATCTGGTGGTGAGGAGCACAAACACTAACGAGGCAAACGGTACTCAGATCCAAGCCGCGGCGCACAAACACTAACGATGCAAACGGTACTCAGATCCAAGCCGCGGCGCACAAACACTGAGGCAAACGGTACTCCGATTCAGGGACTGGGGCACAAACACGAGGCAAACGGTACTCAGATCCAAGCCGCGGAGCACAAACACTAAAGAGGCAAACGGTACTCAGATCCAAGCCGCGGAGCGCAAACACTGAGGCAAACGGCACTCAGAGCCAAGCCGCGGAGCACAAACAGTACTCAGATTCAGGGACTGGAGCACAAAAACGAGGCAAGCGGTACTCAGATCCAAGCCGCGGAGCAGAAACGCTAACAATGCAAACGGTACTCAGATCCAAGCCGCGGAGCAGAAACGCTAACAATGCAAACGGTACTCGGATCCAAGCCGCGGAGCGCAAACACTGAGGCAAACGGTACTCGGTGAGATTCCACTTCCTGGTCCACTCAGAGCCGAGGCACTGAGCAGAAACCCTTATGCAAGTGATACTCACAGACTATGAGCTCAAACCCTTACAAGGCAAACAGTACTCGGGGCCTTGCCGCTGGCCACAAACACCTGCATGGCTCCATTACCGTGTTTTCAAAGCTTGTTTTTTCCGTTAATATCAGCGACTTCTCCAAAGGTAGCTGCGCATGTTTGGATTATAAAGCCTGCAGCAAGGCGACACTTGATCAGCTTTTAGGGTGTCCAGCCCTTCTCTGCACAGATACATTACTTACAAACGTATACCAGGATTCAGATTTTATACAAAGTCACAAACATTCCTCTTTCTTTTTTTAATACAGCATTAAACGAGCGTTTAGCGGTGCTTCATGGCAGAGCATCGAGCTTCGGGTCGTTGGCTCTTCTGGTACCCAAGGAGTAACTGGATAACCCTTTCCACGGGGTGTTAAGGATAATAACCCTCGTACAGGCAGAGCTCCAGCACGTCGCTGGGTGCTTCCTCCTTTAAAGAACCTTTAAAGCTGTCGCTAGAATGAAGGCGGATAAACTACCTTTGCCTAGAATAAAATATCTGTATTTTATGCTGAACGGACTCGCAATTCTGTCTTTATTTCCAAAAAAAAAAAAGAATCCCATCCTCAATAACACCAAGTCAGAGCGTAAAGGGTGGCTTCCTAACCAAGTGTCCAAGTGCTACGGGGCGAGAAGGAAGAATTCATCACAGCCTTCGTGGAAATCCGCCGTCTACTGCCAGCCTGACGGCGTCAGCATATTAAACAATATATGATGTCATCATATTAAACAATATTTAGTGTGTAATAAATAAAAATATTAGGTTCCAAAATTCCCAGTGAGGTCATCGAGAAATACGGGTCTGAGACGGGTGAGCAATAAACTTCAAGTAAGGAAGTCTGATCCCTGAATTGTATCATCGTTCCTCCGTGTATATAAATTATTCATTTAGTTAGTCTTTAAAAGGTGCCCCCCCACCCCGCTACCAAATAAAAAAACTTTAAAAATTGCATATAAGGTAAGAGACGACATCGCTATCGTCAGCGGATTTCTTGTTCAAGGTCCGGATTGTCAGCGACCTGTAGTCATTTGACACGCAAAGCCTGACAATTGGTTAAGAGGCTTGGTTTCCATAGCAATAGAAAAAAAACCAACTTTATATTTGTATAAAATTTTTAAAGACAAGAAACAATTTGCCGTCTTCCTTGCGTAACATCAGGGTAAGGCGCGTTAGATGACCTCTCACCGTTTCACCAAGATGTCCTTAACGATGTAAAAGTGCGCTTTGTTTCGATTTAGTCGTTTGTTCTGCCGTCGCGAATTCATGAGACCAACCTTGATTCCCGAGGCTGTTATTTAGAATATCGCCTACAGCGGCTGTTGGGGCGATCCCGCCCGGTCGGTGCTAGCTCCGCTCCGGGGACAGGCCATGAAGAGCTGCAGTTGCGCACGCATGCCATGGATACACTTCCATTTCAGCACCAGGAGCTCGTTGAGTTTGGCGACATATTCCTTAAAATCCTGCAAGGGAAGACGATCAGAACGTGAGCTGGTAATTCACATAGAGCCTCAGAAACTGCCAGGGGCGTCCAACCTGCGGCCCCCCAGCTGCTGCAGGACTACATCTCCCATTCTCCTCAGCCAGCCCCTTAGCTAAATGGGAGATGTAGTCCTGGAGGGCCGCAGGTTAAACACCCTTGTGCTATGTATTTAAAACAATATACACAGAATTCCAACACGTAGCCTTATACATTATTTTAACTCCCCCTCCCCCATGTGCTTTTATACCCAATATACCTGCCGGTTCCCACGGTTACTTTTGCCCCTGCGGTTTTCCGCCCCACTTCCCACAGCCTTAGGAGGAAAGCCGCCTGCGTTGTGTTCACTTACTGAATTTGTGACTTGGCTCAAGAGCAGCTCCTCTCTGGAACACAAGGCCGCCACGTCATCCAGCTGTTCCCGATGCGCTCGGACCACGAGTTCCCTGAAACACATCGAAGACGCTGATATCGCCCGTAAAACGAGCCCCGCGGCCTGCATGGCCGTTCCCATTACTACCTTCCTAGAAAATCCTTACAAAAGCTGCGAGAGCCAAACAGCTTCCACGAAAGGAGGTAAGTAACTTACCGAGAACGGGAAGTGAAGGTGGGTTTCTATTACATCTATATTGCTTTCTATAAACCCCGTAACACACGCTTAGTATCTGTGACAGATTCGCTCTCACGTCTACTGCTTGCGACAACCCAGTTTAGATTTTTATGGAAGTGTTTGTAAAACTGGACGTTATTGATATTCTTTCTAAATCAGAGCGAAGGAAATCATCGCATTTTGTTTAAGGAAGATATCGTTTAAGGAACAAACCGCGCGAGTCCTTAAGATAATAATACGATCCAGAAACTATTAATACAAGTAACTTTAGAACATTAAGGTGCTGATTATATATAAAACTCGCTCAGCTCTGTTCTAATAAAAAATGTAGTAAAAAAAACTAAAACTGAGTGTTTCAGGCCTCCGGTGACCAAATGAGGACCACCCAGACCAGACTGGCATTTTATTGATACATACTGGGCTTTATCCAGGGGTCTCGCAGGTGGGTTTGGCGCATCTGCAGGCTGCGCATGGCTATTCTCGGCTGCCGCGTTTCTAGGGCTCCCGGTGATGGCCGCACAGTATGGGTTCCGTTCTTCTCGCGTCCCTCGCCGCGTACATTTCATGAATGTGGATTTGAGGTCCTCCAGGTCACTTTCTCTAAAGTCCAGGTCAAAGGGGACTTTTGAAGATTTCCTCTCTAAATCTCCGGAGTGGCGACCGGACGGAGGAAGACCCCCTGGCCCGGCAGGGCTGCTGGATTCGGGATTCGAGTTTGTGACGGATCTATGGGTATTTTCTGGAGAAACATCAGACGCCCGTTTCCTGTCTCCAGAATCCTCCCGACATCTGCTTTTGCATTTCTCGTTGCGTTCCGGGGTATTTTCAGCAGCCTTCATTTTGACTTGGCTCTCCTCGGTATCGGCGTCATAGTGCAGAACGCCCGGGGGTTCGCCGCGTCTAGCACAGTCCAGAGAAGAGCCTCGGCTGAGGGTGTCACTCGATCTAGATACTGGCGAGAGACTGAGATTTGCCTCCAGAGTCGATATTTTGTCTCGGAATTCCTGTCCTAGACTTAACCGTGAAGAGCCACCACTGCGACTATCCGAGCCACCGCACACCTGGCGGGCCTTGTCCAGATCTACCGATCCATCTCGCTGAAGCACCTGCTGGACAAAATCAAATATGTTCCTTCCAACAGATTTGTCATCGGCGCTGCTGTTGGCAGGATCCAGATCAGCCCCTCCAGTCCATGCTTTGTCGGAACCCAAATTCTTAGAAACATCCCCAGATCTCTCAGAAGACCCCATAGTCCCGAAACCCCGCATGAGTTCCACCGACCAGTTATCCTGCAGAAGAGACGCTGTCAGCGGGGGCATCGGCCCCGAGCTGGACTCGTGTAACGCGCTTTGATGGTCATAACGCCCGTCGTTTCTTTCAGATGCGTCTTCTACATTTTCCCCCGTTTCTTCTGTAGCCTTAATAGAAACAGATTGATCGCTTTCCTGAGGTAAGGAGGACAGATCGCTAGGAAGAACACCGATGCTTTGTATGAGGTTGTGTGCCCATGGCTGATTGGTTGGTTTCTTTAACCGACCTGTTAGGTCCTCCTGAGAGAAATAAGGCTTTTCGGGGATATTACTGATCGTTGATGAATTACGGACGCTGAAGGAATCTTCTCCAGAGCTCCAAAAGTACGGCTGCTCGTTGTCAACGCGTTCGGCCTGATGTTTTAAACTTGCAGAGCTGTTTCCACAGGTCCAGCCGCAGACCCGGGTGAACTCTTGGGACAAATTAAAGGTTGAGTCTCCCGGTTCGTCTTTTGGTTCTGTCGCCTCCGCTCCTGGAGACCTTTGGTGTAGGAAAAACGACAGCCTCTCGCGTACGGTCTCCTCTTTCCTGCCTTTCTTACGAGTGGCGCTGTATGAAAAGGAGTCTTCGCTGAAGTCGCTGTCATCGAGGTCTTCGAGGAGCGCTCCTTTTTCCAGGGGTTGATAGCGCAGGTTCTGCTGGTGAATCGGCGGATGTTGAAACTGTTGGTGGAAAGATCTCAGATGCTGCTCTCTGTCGGTTTGCTGTGGATATTTGGTACCCCAACACCCCGAATCTGTTTCTGGGTCTTTGTAAAGCGCACTTTCATCCTCATAGGAAGTTATTTGAGAGTTCTGGCCTCTGAAGGACACCCCGGTGCTCGGGACGGCTGGCTTCTGCACTGGATGTACTGCCTGGATTCTCTGCTGGC
The DNA here is from genome assembly GCF_027358695.1 of Spea bombifrons. Classification (NCBI taxonomy): domain Eukaryota; kingdom Metazoa; phylum Chordata; class Amphibia; order Anura; family Pelobatidae; genus Spea; species Spea bombifrons. The sequence continues at coordinate 162,925,689 of NC_071087.1, read as the reverse complement.
TCCAAGAAGGATTACCGGTCACCTCTGACCCTTTTAACTCACTCCTTATCTCTGTTTTACTCTCAATAGAATTTTTATTGTTCGCTTGGTTTTCGCTTTTCTTTTTCCCAGCGTTTCCCGGCCTGACAGCTCCTTTACCCGGAGTAGCGTGATTCAGCCAAGCTTGGCCGGGGTTTTCTTTCCAACCGTTGGCCTTGTTGTGGGTCTTTGGGGTGGACGAGAGCGGGCCATTGGTGGGATGGAAGACAGAGGAACATTGCTTGGCCTTTACTTTGTTTGAGGTTGACGTGGTCTGTGATCCCAGCTTCACTTTCTTCGGGGAGATCTTTTCTCCAAGCATTGAAGATGAATTCTGCACGCGTTTCGGGGACGGGCACGCGGCTCTGGTGCGGCTGCCACAAGACGTGGCACATTTTATCCCCTTTCTCAACTCTTTGACCCTACAAATAAGAACATTGTGTGAGGTGAACAGAAAAAAACATACTTACGTACCAAGGTAAAAAAAAAAATCAATCAAATCAAGGTTGTGGGTAATTATGTAAAACCGATTATCTATCCATGGATTTTGGGGCATGTGCTAAGGGGACTTGGGGCAGCAAGCTTGGGGTACCGGAGTGTTATTATTACAGGTGATAATAATCTTATGGAAAACGATTGAACCCGAGGATCTACCGTTCATTCTTCATTTCAGAAATCAAATTAAATGTGATCACAGAAGGTTTTGAGGTTTCAGCCTTTAACCTATTGTGGTTTTCACGAGCAGTCTGTTTTAGAATGTCTGAATCACTCCAGGAACTAATAAACGCAACAATCCAATGAATGCAACCCGGTCATCCAATAAAGAGTGACGTTCTGCGTAAAAACTTTCATCGTTCTCGCTCAGAGCATTTTAAATGTAACAGCTGATGGCGTTACCGATCCCGTTCCTGGCAGAAAACATTATTTGGTAACGGGACGGCATGGCTGCTGCCTGCAACATTATTTTGGAACCGGATACTTTAATTGCCGATGTTTTACTTTTACTTCCTCGCTCACCTGTCTGCGTAGCGCAAGGTGTTGAGTGTGTGCTCAGTAGCCACGTGGCTCGGAGATACATTAGCAATCATGCATGTTTTGGAGTTCCCAATAAACGAGTCCTTTAATACCTATAGAGAAAGAAATCCGGCATCAGACACGTGGGGCAGGTTCCACCAAGATGACTCCTAGTGTAATAAAGATGCTACACTCAATTTCACCGGGGTGACTAGCAATTCGGCCAACATGACTCGGATGTGACCTGAACATTGCTGGGTTAAGCGCAACAATGATGTGACCCCCTGATTGTTAGCAAACATCCCAAGTGCCTCTGCTCTAACCCAATCCTCTAATGACATTTAATTAAAGCTAACGTTCCTCTATCTTATTGAAGCAAGAACTTCACTCCTTGCACCCAACGGAGAAAAAATGGCCATACTTTTCATGGCTTTTCTCTCTCTTGGCCAACACTGCAGCAACATGACATCATAAACCACACTTTACAGTCCTGTGGAATATGATGGCGCGATATAAATCAATAAATAATAATGATAATAATTAACCCGACTCTAACAACCTCCTGTGTTAAAGAAAATGACAGAGGAGGAGTGGACGTGGATTACTCCAACACACTGTGTCTCCATGTGCAATCCTAATAACTATATTCCTTTATCTTGCTTATGGAGCTTCAAAAAGACCGGTGTTCATTCCTTTGGTTCATAGCGGGAGGGTATTTTGGCCACATATCATTACTCGGCTTCCATAGCACCCTCGAACAGGGAAGGGAGCCGACAGCGTACAGGGGAGGGAGCCGACAGCGTACAGGGGAGGGAGCCGACGGCGTACAGGGGAGGGAGCCGACGGCGTACAGGGGAGGGAGCCGACGGCGTGCAGGGGAGGGAGCCGACGGCGTGCAGGGGAGGGAGCCGACAGCGTACAGGGGAGGGAGCCGACAGCGTACAGGGGAGGGAGCCGACAGCGTACAGGGGAGGGAGCCGACAGCGTACAGGGGAGGGAGCCGACAGCGTACAGGGGAGGGAGCCGACAGCGTACAGGGGAGGGAGCCGACAGCGTGCAGGGGAGGGAGCAGACAGCGTACACAGCGGGTGCAGGCATTCGTCACGCTAGGGCAGGTGGCACCATTACCTGAGTGAGCTTGCTTTGCCGAAAAGGTGTGTGAGCCTGCTCCTGATCCAGCGCCCGGATGCATTCTTTCAGCTGGAATACATGGAAAAATGCCCTATTTATTTATCGCATTGATTTCATTGCAATACAACAATTAATAACAAATCAATATGAGGGTTTGATGGAGTATTTTGTTGTGACACCTTTAAAAGGGACAAAATGTAAAGTCGCGTAAGCTTTCAGGCTCTCAGAGGCTTCTTCTTGATTCCATCTGAACGAGTAAAGTAAAAATTCTCCTTCAGTATCACACCAGCTGCTGTATACAACAGAAAGTAAACACCGAACTAACCTCGTTTTGCCTCAATCTGTTATAAGTTGAATTTATTTGCTGTCAGTCATGTGATATTTTGGGTGACTTTCCCGGCTCAAACCCCACACTGAGCTGACACTTTATGGCAATGCTAATAAAGTCCTTTCCTCCATAGACTTTCATTAGTCAGAGTATCCGACTGTGTGATTAAGACTTGGTCATTCTATTGTTTCCCGCAGGCAGAATGATAAGGAGTTGCGCTGTTAGTCTAGTAGATTGGGCCCAGAATGGTTTTACAAAAAGAAAATATTTGGAAAGCTAATTTTTTATATGATTTGTAATAAAAATAAAATCTGTTTGGAGCTCCCCTGCCAAGTGCCGGACGAACTGGAAACTCACAGCAAGCAGACTCTGGTTAATCTCAGCTCCTTCCATCTTGGTCTGTTTATCAGACTCTCTGGAATCAGAGGCTCTCTCGCTGCCGGCTAAATCAATGAACGAGATTCTGCAACAAAGGGAAAGTTAATGGGTCGGGATTACCTTAAACATCATCGGTTCAGTGACCTGCTACAAAGTTACCGCTTTGTGTAACGCGGGCATCGAGGACCTGTCTGGGAAAGAGGTTTCATTCCGTTTACATTGCCAGGATAGCACGTAAAGTCATGATGAATTCTCACCGCCCCAGTTTCCGATTTCCGGCGTCTTTCAGCTGGATCTGGATGACAGCGTGAGAGCGCGAAGAATCCGAATTCACGCCTGTAGCCCCCGTACTTCGCTCCTTGCTACCCTTCAGGATAATCTGCGCTCCACAGGAGAAATGAGAAGGATCCGTCAGATACCCCGAACCCAACAGACGGCTTCATTTAAATCAGCGAGCCAAAGAACGGCCAAGTATCCCCACTATAGCAAAGTATGATATATTTACACATACTCTGCCTCCGGTACAAAACGTGAAAAGCAGTCTAATCCCAACAGTAACAGTGGGACTTAATGACGCGACGGCTATAAAATATTCTATCAGAAGAAACTGATGCTTAAAGCAGAGTGATATACAGAAAATGAAACCCAATTCATTTCTAGTACAGAATAATCCCTCTGATGTATTATATGTTAGAAACAGGTTTATTGTGTACTGTATGGATCGGAAGGACAGGCCGTTCTCTGTTGCTCGACTCCGAGGGTGACCTGCGGATCCGTGTTGCTGATCGGGGCTTGTCGGTCACTTACCTCCAGCAGTAAATCCACGTTTCTGACTTGTACTTCACGCAGTCCCACAATCTGCACCACGTGCTTGCCATCTTCTCTTGCAAACAGCCTAAATATTGGACACAAAAAAATGGCAAAATTAACTGTGATAAATGCAAGGATTTATTGGATAAAATCTTGGTAAAGTCAGTGATGGAATCTCATTTATATTTAATATAGAGAGCGGATGAATCCAGCCCAAACACCAGCCATATGATGAACGCCCTGCAACCTGCATACAATAAAATGTATTTCCCTTGTAGGAGAGAAGCAGACACCCTTCGTTATCTTCACACGTATTATGGATCAGGTTTTAACGGAATCTGGCAGCCGCCATTCACTTCTGTTACAGACTAAATCCGGCCGTCGACAAACCAAGCGCGTTTTAATTCAGATCGCTGCGCAGGCTGACCACGGGAGCGTCCGTGTTCCTCGACACTTTCTACGTTGGGCGAGTCTACACTCTCCAACTGCTTCTATTCTTGGTTCTATATTAGGAGCTTTCTTCACGGAGCTGGTTTGTGGGTTTAAGTTATAGAACGATTCGGGAATCACTGATCAGATAGCTCAAGCTTTTAAAAAAAATGCAACTCATTTTTTACTCGCGCAGACGAAAGCGAACGAGCGAATCTCAGCCATCCACGGTTTGTCCAGCCGGTCGAGGCGGTACTGCATGTCGGAGATGGGGTATATTACCTTTTTCTCCCGTTCAGCAGATCATAAAGCTGCCCGCAGTAAATCTCATAGAAACTGATCCAAACACAGCGTTCGCTCCTGGCGCGGCTGCTGTCCAGATGCTCGAAGATGTCTTCTGCAGCCAGAGCGTACAGCCCCGGGCTCTTCGGGGTACCGATCATGGTGAACGTTTTCCCAGCCCCGGTCTGGCCGTACGCAAAACACGTAGCGTTTCCTCTGCGGGGGAGGGACAAAAGCCCGTGAATAAAAAGCAACGCAACATCGCTAACAATGCTATTGAGAGGCCGACCCCCAACCCTACCAAATTTCAGCGAACGGATCCACAATATCTTTTACATTCCCTCGTGATGGGATCCCTCTACGCATTTGAATGTGAAAAACAGCAATTAAAAGGTTACATCGTAAGCATATGACGGCTGGAGGGTCCCTTTCATGTTCAACTCCCTAACCAAATCCTAAAATTCTTCTTTGCTTTAAGAAAGTAAAAAAAAAAACCCAAGAAGCCCCCAAGTAATTGGCAGGAAAAATCATGATTCAAATCCTCCACACAACGCATGTCCTCCGTGTGAAGAAGACGCCGGATATGTTTCTTCCTACCCATTTAGCACATGCTGGATGAGGGGATGCGCGGTCTTCAGATACACGTCCTGATTGCTGAGCTTCTCGCTGAACACCTCATCGAAGTAAAACACGTGCTGAAAAACAAAACGGTTCCATTGTTAATGTGAATAAACAACTTAAAAGGGCCGAAAAGGAACAAATTCGTGCCAAAAGTCTGCCCTTTTTCTGTATATTGCAAAAATTCATCACAGTCTGAAAGAACAGCCTCTCTGATTGACAAGCCGGACGTTGTGAAGGATTATTGCACGCGGTGACGGTAAGAGATCTTATACGTTTTATTACTGAAGATGCCGGACGCAGGCGAATCTCTGCCGAGGGGTCTGCAGTATTTTGAACCGGCACGGGGATACAGCAGTCTATTGGGGTCACGTGACTCGGCAGTGAAACTGAGCATGGATGTGTAAGTGGGGTGAGATGGAGTGTGTGTTACTAAGTATGAGTAAGTGTGTTTACATTTGTTATATGTTGGAAGGGGGAGCAAGGGGCAAAGCAGGCACAGACCAGTTGTTTGGGGGCAAAGACTAGCTGTTGAAGTTGGGGCTCTGGGGGCAATTTGGGGGTTTAATCCTTCAGTGCATAGAGACAGTAAAGCACATTGGAACACAGGAGTGATGGGAGTGATAAAGGGCCATTGGGACACAGGAGTGATGGGAGTGATAAAGGGCCATTAGAACACAGGAGTGATGGGAGTGATAAAGGGCCATTGGAACACAGGAGTGATGGGAGTGATAAAGGGCCATTAGAACACAGGAGTGATGGGAGTGATAAAGGGTCATTGGAACACAGGAGTGATGGGAGTGATAAAGGGACTCTGTACGCCTCTGAAGAGATTCTGTTAAAAATCAGTTACAACATTAACCCCGTCTGCGCTGGATTTCTGATCCATTTCATGTTATTTTAATGGACAAAACTTTTTGCAAGAAAAGCCAAAGTGACCCCAAACTTAACTTTGACACTCTCCAAACTAATGAAAAGACATAAAGATGGAATATATTTACTGTGATTGGCTGTTTTTTTTCCTTTCTAAAGCAAATACACATTGTTTTCAGCTTGACGTGGAGGAGCCTGCAGACATATACTTTACCTGGAGAACATATTCTTTCAGGTTAACAGCTTCTTTTCTTTCATAAATCGATATGGTTTCATTATTCTCCACCGTAACCACATTCGCCTCTCCCCGTCTCTCTTCCCTTAGCCCGAGAGGGCGCTTGCGGACGCACACTCGGATTTTCTCGGTTTGCGTCCAAGGACTCTCTTTCTCAGATGCGCCAGACCTGCCGGAACACACGTGTGTTACGCGACATACTATTCAACCACACGTGCCTGCATGCACAGCACAGAACGTCAGAGTCTTTACTTTTTGTGAGGTTATCCCCCACACTGAGATTAGGCGAGATGTTTTGTGTCGCTGACTTACCTTTCATTACGAATCAGTCATACAGCCCTAACTAAATATTACATTTAACCTATTTGGTCCTTCTAGCCAGACAAGCTCCCCATGGTGGGTAAAGCCGCGTAGGTGCGGTGGGGCGAATCGGGTTGCACACCTCCGTCATTACCTTAAACACGTCTGTGGAACCCCGTAGTTGTACCCGGACACATGGGTGACCCTGTGAACAACGGGGACCTCGCTGTCACCGATGCCGGCGGCCGGGCCCTTGCCAGCTTTAGGAGTCTTCGCGGCATAGGGGGAATCGTCATGTAATTCTGTCGGAGGGACTTTCCTGGCGTGATGAGGTTCCGCCGGCGGGTCCGTTGGTCCCGGCGGGTTCGGACAGCAGGCGTGGGACAAGCTGCAGAATTGAGGCGGTGAAAACGCGCCTCTCTCCATCTCCAGGGAAGAATCAAACTGCAGCTGCCGTCGGGTGGCGGAGCGGCTCGCTGCGGGCTGCAGGTACACGCAGCCGGGCTGCAGAGGAGTCCGGTCTTCTTCGGACACACTTTGGATGATTTTAATAAGCTGGAAGAGGCGCTTGCGGTCCTCCATGTTGTGAACCCCCAGCGTGGAGTAATCCTTCATCGTTATCCTCGCCAGCTCCTCAATCCTTTGCAGTCCCACAGCCATGAAATGCGGGTAGTATTTCTCCAGATCCGCCTCACACAGACACTCGAACAGGCAGGACGCCATCTTCCCGCGATCGAGAGCTCACTTTACTGAAGAAGAAGAAAAATAAGGTAAAAATATAATATTAAAGAAAAATATCAGCTATTGAATAGAACAGGTGATCAGGAATCGCTACAGCGCCTTCACATAGGTCTTTTAGGCAGATATTAATCTTAATAATATTTGTTTAATTATTATAATAATACCGGTAAATGGAAAAAATAATAATAATAATAATATGGAAAACATCATAAAAGTTTTATATTTTCTTGAAAAGTTTATTTTGGTTTAATTAATGAAAAGTTTGTAAAGTTAAATATCCTGAAAGCCGGATGATCATGTTTTTTGGGGGATTTTTAATCATTTTTAATTAATTATCGATGGGACGTTTACAGCATTTGGTTCCTGGTGACTCCTGCTTTCTTCTGATCTCTGTGGAAAGATCTCTGGTTCGTAAGAAAGATTAACCCTTCGGTCCCAGAGAAAGTGATCATATATATATATATATCTGCGTGTATATAACTTATTATATAACTTAGTCCGCGTGTATTAAAAGCAAGTCTGAACGGCACTCGAGCCGGAATCCCATATCTGTTCGTGGAATTATCACCAACCTACAGAGAAAGACGTGCATTGATCTTAAGAGAACGACGGCGGTCTATGCGTCGGGATGCGCTCGCATGGACACGACCCGGCAGGGGGGATTACTTACACGCGTGATGTGCCACGACACGCAGACAGGACACATTGCTGCTTGTAGAAACGGGATTTTAATGCCGGGACAGGAGCTGAAACGGGGCAATAAAATGCGCTGAGCGCCAGGACTGGGTTAGTCCGATTTTAAGACAGGGCATGGCGTCGTGGCTCATGGATTTACTGATCCGCACTTCCATGGACTTGTTTTATTGGGAAACACATTAAAGGAGGTGTAGGAGGTTTACACCGGACCACAGCCAGCGAAGCAACACCCGTCCGTCCCATAAACCCATTACAAGATAAACAACACACTGATCACCGACATTACAAGAGCCCCGGACGCTCAAAGCAAAGTATAATGCACACAACGCATGCGAGCAAATGTACGGATCAACAACAACGAGGGCTTCTATTTACAACATCCCCGTCTCGCTAAATCATTCTGCATCTGTGTCTAAAAGTGACGGGAGGCGATTCATAAAGGAAGGGCCCCGGAACCCGGGAAAGTGTATAAGAAACGATGCCCTCGGCTGCCTTAGTGAATGCGATCTCCTTCTTTCGCTGTTCTTATTATAGCAGCGGGTGCGTAGCGCACACTCCCTCGCAGCTGATACCGGCAGCTGCCCCAACAGCAGCTGTACGGCCCCCGAGTGGCCGCCAGCGCACGCCGCTCCCCTCTACCGGTCTCAGCTATTTTAATAAGACCCCCTGATGGCTATCGTGTTACAGCGGGGGAGAGCCTGACATTCTCCGAGGTCAATGACACGGCGCTCAAGACATCCCGTGTAACGATAACGAGCTCCTCCAACACACCCCAGATCTGGCCTGACCATAAATTATTGATTGATTGATTGGTTGATAGGTAAGACCAGGCACGCGCTGCTACTTTACTGATTGGTTATCGATGAAGGTTAAGGAGACGGAAAGGTCCAGGCGATAAAACATCTACCCAACCAAGTCATGCCAACCAAGTCATGCCAACCAAGTCATGCCATAACGAAGCTTCTACTCCATAAACACGACACCTCTGACAAAACGAGGCAGCGCTGTACCTGATCAAGGTGTTATAGAACCGCTCCGCTCCTGCACTCGGATCACGTCATGCGCCACACGCCCCACGCCAGCGGTCTAATCTGCCACCACTCAGGAGCATTATGATGGGGGGTGAGAAGGGATAGGATGGGGGGCAGAGGGAAATGGCAGAAGAGGTAAGACGGGATAGAGAAGGACATCGAGCGAGGCAGGTAAACCTTTAACATAAGAGTCCATCCTTTCGCGTCCCTTTAACCCGTTACGTTTATATATAGAGAGAGTCCGTCTTTCATCCGATGCCAGCACGTCTCTGCATCGTTACCTTCTCTACGAGACAGACAGTGTCATTGGCCCCGTCATCCCAGGGGACACGTCCTGACCAGGTATCTACACGTCACTGTGCGTGTTCACGTGTTACCCGGGAGGCATACACGTCACTGTGCGTGTTCGCGTGTTCCTGGGGGGCATCTCCCGTTGTGGGGTTCAGGGTGGACGTTACCCAGTCTGGGGGGTGTTTGGATGCATACATGGGGAAGGATAGGTTATACCCAAAGGCCTTGATGTCAAAGTAACAGAGATGGATGCAAGCTTTTAGGTGTCCAACCTTTCTACATTTACTAAATCCCTCTAGATTGTCAGCACACAAGCCGAGTATCGGGTCGTCAGTCTGTCAGTTCTAGTTCTGCCAGACCCTGAATGTAGGGACTGTAAGAAGCGCTGTGGGAATTGTTGGTGCTATATAAATAAAAGATAATAATAATAAATCCCCGTAAGAATAAAGTGCTGGGTGTGTTTCAGATGACCGGACTACGGCTCACCAAACGTTACGGCTCTCCGGCCAGCTCCTCTTTTAGTAAATAAGCCCCTAGAGAGCGTTCAATTAACCCTATATCCAACATTTAAGGGCATTAATTATAACTAGAGTAGCAATATTGGAGATTATGTATAAAAAGCGATCCTGGGGCAGCGTGAGCCGCGGCCGACGCAATCAACGAGATAAGACCCCTTAAAAAATGCATCAGAACAACTTCTTATACATAACCCCCCCCCATAACGTGCAGATACACACAGGGGCAAAATACAGTAACCACACGGGGTTAATCCTTACACCAAGTTAACAGCTTCTTCCAGGAGACGCTCACTGGGGTTAACCCTTCATGAGATATACAGTATATATAGAAATATATATAACAGGCAAACATTTCTGTTCATTTAGACTTTCTTTTGGATACATTTTTTATCTTTCGTGTAACTTGGTAGAATGTTACAAATGAAATGTTTTGTTTTTAATTAATGTTTTATTATAGTTTAATACAATGTACAGCACTTTGGAATATGGTGGCGCTGCATACATCCTTACATAATAACTATATATAAAACACTTTGCAACAGACATTAGCCCAGCCTGGCCGGAGATACACACACTGTAAATACCACTGTACAGAGCTACAGAATATGATGGCGCCATAAAATCAGTCATTCAGAATAATAACAGCACTTACCACGGAATATCACCCACGTCAGCCGGGGGGCTCCTCTCAGCTCCTGTATCACAGCAACCCACTTCCCTCAGGAAACCCCCCACTGCCCTCAGGAGACCCCCCACTATCCCTACACCCCAAAAAACTACCCCCTTTATCTTGCCCCCTAGCCGCCCCAGAACCCCCGCCTGATCCTTATATGTTTGCCTCTACGCTCATGTTTTTTTTGCCCCGGTGCCCGCGCGCTGCCACCAACAGTCACCCTGCGGTCTGGGCAATAGCAGCTGGGGCGGTCTCCATGGCAACGCCGCGCCGCCAGTTTAAACACAGGAAGCGAGGCTCGCGCGCCGCCTCGCGCCTGCACCCCACAGCAGCGAATCAGCGCACTCAGTGGGCGGGACTTGCTTCACCAATAGGTCGCACGTCAAGGATTGGTTCTTGCGGGCGCCTGTAGCTCTGTGTCCGTCCGGCCGGTGTGCGCTTCCGGGGAAGGGTGAGCATCATGACAGCTGCAGAGAGCTTCCTGAAATATTTATATTAACCCTCGGGCTACCGGGGGGCGCTTTTAAACTTTACCCCAGCGCTTATTGAATAAATGCCCTCTCCGTTAGCAGCCAAAGGGTTAAAGTGGCGTCCTGAGCTGTAATTGTGATCATGAGCAATTAATGAGATTACAGCCATACGGGGGGGGGGGTCTGTCCCACTCACTATATGAACAAATATAAAGGGACTGATGACCTCATATTCTAAATACACAGACATTAATATGAAGTCATCCCCCTTTGCAGATATAACGGCTTCTGCTATTCTGGGAAGGATTTCCTACAAGATTTTGGGGAGTTTCTGTGGGATTTTTGCCCGTTCATCCAGTAGAGGGTCTGTGAGGTCCGGCGCTGATGTTGGGTGAGACGTCCGGCTCACAATCTCCGTTCCGGTTCATCCCAAAGGTGTGCGATGGGGTCAGGGCTCTGTGCGGCCGCTCAAGTTCTTCCTCCCCAAACTCATCCCACCATGTCCTTATGGAGCTCGCTTTGTGCGTCGGGGCCAGAGTCACGCTGGGAATAGAAAAGGGTTTCCCCAAAACAGCCGAGCGTCGTCCGTAATGGTGCTGAAACGTTAAGATTTCCCTGGTTTCAGTGATTAAGAGGTGCGTCCCAATACTTTTGTCCGTATAGTGGCGCACAAAGCGAGCTCCATAAAGACACGGCTGGATGAGTTTGGGAAGGAAGAACTTGACCGGCCGCACAGACCCCCGACCTCAACCGCATCGCGCAACTTCGGGATGAACCGGAATGGAGATTGTGAGCCGGGCATCCCGTCCAACATCAGCGCCGGACCTCACAGACGCTCTCCTGGATGAACGGGCAAAAATCCCACAGAAACTCCCCAAAACGTTGTAGAAAAATTTCCCAGAAGAGCGGAAACAGTTATATCTGCAAAGGGGGGGCGACTTCATATTAATGTCTGTGTATTTGGAATGTGATGTCATCAAAGTCCCTGTTGGTGTAATGGTCAGCTGTCCCAATACTTGTCTATATATATAAAATGTGTGTGTCACTAAATGCAAGAGACACAATCCAGTAACCGTTTGTGTGCTGTGGTTGTAATTCATGGATTTTTGTTCTTTTTATGTGTCCTTGGGTGACCCCAAAGCAGTAGCCATAATGTGGATGCAAATGAGCTAAAACCTGAGATTCGCCCAAGCGACAGACGCACCGCGGGACAGGCTCTCGAGCGGCTGTCTCTTCTTGGCTGAGCGTCTCGGATCTGCTTTGTATGATATTTAGAGTCTTTTCCCTCTTGATTTTTGCCCCCTTACCGAGTCTGAAAGGTCTTGCTGCCAGAAAGCAAGTCTGTTAATGGCGGAACCCCCCCGGTATTTTTTGTTTGGATGTATTTAGGTGTTTTATTCACTATATTCTTATAATTGATAGAATGCCTCTGTTTAATCACCCAGTGGGACCATTCAGATAAGGTCTGTGGGGGGAAATGGACTTCATTAGCTTTGCTGTAAATGCTCAGCTCAGTGCTGTTTGAATTGTAACCGTAATATCGCAAGGTTTACTCGTTTAATGGAAGAAGAGGAGATCAGGCCCAGTTCTCGGGGGTACTGCATGACCACACTGCATTTAACCCTTTATTTAAATTGCGCTGTTACATTACATTTATTTATATAGCGCCAGCAGATTCCGTAGCGCTGTTACATTACATTTATTTATATAGCGCCGGCAGATTCCGTAGCGCTGTTACATTACATTTATTTATATAGCGCCGGCAGATTCCGTAGCGATGTTACAATGACTAAATGAAATTGACAATAATTTTAATTGAATTCATTTAATGATCTCATGGGCATCCCTATTGGCGGGTTACAGCACCCCTGTTAAAGTGGAACAGCACCTTTAACCCCTTTGGTGCCTGCCGTTGAAGAATATTGCATTAATGTGCACTCCTGCTATGAGGTCATTTAAATCAGCAGTGGAGTTTTCATTTTGGTTATAGTTATAAAATAGCTATTTTTTGATAAAAAAGGAAATATAGATATATATGTTTTGGAGGTAAAACAATTTCTTTGTCATTTCAGGCTCTGGTAGAATGGCCGTCAGAGCATGCGGTCTGATCATCTTCAGGAGGATTAAAGCCGGAATCCCAGCTGCTGCCGTGGATGATATCGAGTTTCTGCTTCTACAGACCTCTTACGGCGCTCACCACTGGACCCCTCCTAAAGGTGACCTTGACCTCGGAAAAGCTTATTGTCACAGATGTTCGGACATGCGCGGCTCCCATCTGCCACCGGTTAGACCATTAAGGGTCATTCCAGGTCTTGTAGCGTAACAGTAATTTAGGTTGATAAAAGTCCCCCCCCTGTATACTGATCCTTCCTGCTTTTAATTAAAACAAAGGCAAAAAACCCAATTAAGCAATTTTTTTGATTTTGCCACATGGGGGGAAACATTTCCTTATTGACTCCAAAATGCTTTTTATTCTGTCATTTATAGCCCGGAATGTTCTACTCTTACATCCGGTGTGCAGGGCGGTGGATTCCGCACCTTTACTGCCCTCACCCCGCACATATTTATACAACGTTATAACACACCACTTTTCTAGCCTATATAGAGGCAACTTTTTTCTAGTCTCTTCCATTCCCCTTATTAATTTATTAGCCCTCCTGTGCTGCCAACCATTGGAGGAGAAAGTATTCTTCCAAAAATAATGGACACGTCGTAAAAAATGTAAACTTTTTATCACACAGTAAATTATAGAAAAAGTCTCTGATATCCCGCTGTCTGTTTCAAAGCAAACCAGCCCTGACAACGGAGTCTGCTGGGTTTGTGTCCTCGATTAAACAGGTTATCCGCCCCTAGAGGGTATAGTACATGCGCCACCGAATTATCCATCGGCCGTTCCCATACGTCCCTCCGCGGTGTCCTTATTACGAAGAATGCGCCTCTTGCTGTGGATTTCACCGCATTTCCCCTTCGCTCTTTCCCGAGATTATTTAAGGAGCCTCCAACGCAGAATGATTAAAATCTGAAATTCAATCCGGGCCCCGTGAATAAATACCCCCCGCAGCTGTTACCCTCGCGTATATGAAGCATTTCTCCCGTTGGTATTTTGGGTAAGAATCCCTGACACGTCTTGCTAGTTTTTGTGGTTGAAAAGGGATGGAAGCACCCAACTTTCTGGCTCCGTATCGATGACACGCACTGGAGCACACGTGTTTCTGTCTCTCCGGACACTAATATGCCTTCTGGAGCTTCGTGTGCTCACCGGCCGCTTCCTCTGCATCGTTCTTCACAATCACCCCAAAATGTAAAACATCTAAGCACTGCCACCAGGGTGGGGGGCAAATGATCGAAGCCACGGGGCTTGTTTGCCTTTTATTTCTGGGCTGGTATATTATTATTATTATTATTATTATCTTTTATTTATATAGCGCCAACAGTTTACGCAGCGCTTAATACAATCCATATATTCAAGGGGTCTGACAAGATGAGACTAAGACGAAAACGATACATTAGATGGAGAGGCTCGTCTCGCAAGCTTACAATCTAGAGGAATGGGGTGACAAACATAAGGCACAGAGAAAAGGTGAGAGGTATTGTGGGGGTATCGGTGACGGGTGAGAGGTAGTGTGGGGGGTATAAGGCACAGAGAAAGGGTGAGAGGTTGTGCGGGGGGTATTAGTGACGGGTGAGAGGTAGTGTGGGGGGTATAAGGCACAGAGAAAGGGTGAGAGGTTGTGCGGTGGGTATTAGTGACGGGTGAGAGGTAGTGTGGGGGGTATAAGGCACAGAGAAAGGGTGAGAGGTGGTGCGGGGGGTATTAGTGATGGGTGAGAGGTAGTGTGGGGGGTATAAGGCACAGAGAAAGGGTGAGAGGTGGTGCGGGGGGGTATCGGTGACGGGTGAGAGGTAGTGTGGGGGTATCAGTGATGGGTGAGAGGTAGTGTGGGGGTATCAGTGACAGGTGAGAGGTAGTGGGGGGGGGGTATCAGTGACGGGTGAGAGGTAGTGGGGGGGGTATCAGTGACAGGGAGGTTATGGGGGCTTCTCTGAAGAAGTGGGTTTTTAGATGTTTCTTGAATGTCGGGAGGGAGGAAGCTGAAGGTTCGGGGGGAGATTCCAGAGATATGGGGGCAGCTCGAGTGAAATCTTGTAGACGTGAAAAGGAAGAGGTGATGAGTGAGGAGGAGAGCCTTAAGAACGTAGGGATCGAGTAGGAGAGTATTGCTTATGAGGGCAGAAATGTACCGGGGGCAGCAGTGTTATGGGGGGCCTTATGTTAGTAAGTTAATTAGTACCAGGATTTTAAATAGACTAAGTCACATTGGGATAAAGACAGCAAATATAAATGCATGCCTCTATAATCTTTACATTATGTTTGTGCCGGAAGCTGTTACATAAGAAGCGCTGCGTGAATTGTTGGCGCTATATAAATAAAAGATAATAATCGGGCAGCAGAAAGCCGGCGATGTCAGAGTCCAGGCTGCAAGAAGGGCAGGACGTACCGGTACGCCCATAGGGGATTCTTGGGGTGCGTTTTTTGGATGTATGGGTACGTCCATAGGGGACTGCAGGGGTTAAGAGCTGACATGCTTTTGTATTTTCAGGCCACGTGGACCCAGGGGAAGATGATCTGACCACGGCGCTGCGCGAGACGGAGGAAGAGGCTGGTCTTCACCCCAACCACTTCCGGCTGGTGGACGGCTTCCGGAAAGAGCTGAAGTATAACGTCAACCAGAAGCCCAAAACCGTAGTCTACTGGCTGGCGGAGCTGAACGACTCGAACGTGGAAGTGAAGCTGTCCGACGAGCACCAAGACTTCCGCTGGCTGGGCCTCGGGGAAGCCTGTCAGTATGCCGGGTATGAAGACATGCAGCACACGCTGAAAGAGGCTCACGTGTTCCTAACGGGACGCTCCGGGTAACGACATCATAACAAGTGAATTCCGAGCAAATAATGTGTCCGCTAAAAAAACAAACTGTTCTTCATTAGAATTTTCAGGGTAAATTACAAATAAATTGTTTTTTATTCATTCTGCCCCTCATTTCAGATTCCGCTGTCTCTCAGTAAAGATGGCGTTTCTGAAATGCATCACATATGAGTTAAAGCGGCGCAGAAATCCATCCCTTGTGTTCTTACTGAGTTTTTTTTTTTTTTTTTAAATATTGTTTCCATAATGCAAATTCAACTCCACTTCTCATGAAGACGGCATCCGAAGCAGGAAGTTGTAAGCCGCTTCCTTTTCTCTCCCCGCGTCAGCCCAAGCAGGAAGTTGAAAGTTGCTTCCTATTCTTTCCCCGCGTCAGCCCAAGTAGGAAGTTGTAAGCCGCTTCCTGTTCTCTCCCCACGTCAGCCCAAGCATGGAGGTTGTAAGCCGCTTCCTGTTCTCTCCCCGCATAGTTTTAGCGGACGGCACATCAGCTTCCAGCCGCGCAGCTCAGGTTTTGGGGGTGAGGGGTGGATATTGATAGAAATAGAGGGATTTAACCTTTCCTGCTGCTCCGCTTCTCTTGCATCTTCTTGTTCTTCGGTCTTCGTCCGCTTCTCTTGTGTCTTCCTCAGTGTCTCCGTGAACCGCCCTCCCAGGCCGCTGCTATAAAAGGGCGGAGCCTCTGGGAACACCCACTCCACGCTCTTTTTAGCGGAAGTGCGCCGGGAGGCCTGGTTCACGGAGAAGCGGATGAAGAAAGAAGAACAAGAAGATGCAAGAGGAAAAGAGACCGTGACATGGAAGCAGTGGAGGGAGCCGGTAGGGAGACAATGAGAGAGTGAGTGGGAGTATTGGTGAGAGTGAGTGTTTTCTCATCAGCACTATAATGAAACAACGTTATCCGAGAGACAGCTGTACAGTAAGATAAATATCTGTCAGCAAATTCATTATCAAATTTCCATGCAAAATGTTTGCGTAGACACGATTCAGAGTGACTGCAAACACCATTAACCCATTAACAACACAGAGAAAATAAATGCCTGTTTACTTTATCATCAGAGTCAGTCTTTTATACCCAATTCTATGTATGCAAAATACATGAAAGTCTGTAAAATTAGATAATACGCTAGGAGATCCAAGAAATCACCGCCTCTGGAGGGCAGAATAGACCCCGCAGGGTTACGATCTCCAGTTGCTCCCCCTGCTGGTGGGATCAGCGCAGGGTTAATAGGGGGCCGGGAGTGACAATAAAAATCATCAACAAACCAGTAAAAATTAACAATACAGTGAGCTCAGTGATGTCATGGTGACATCATTGGCATACATAAGATGAATGAGTGATACCTAAAGGGATCTCCATCCATACTGTGCTAAAAACAGGCAAAAAAAATAAATAAATAAAAGAATAACTAAATAAAGAAAGAATTTAAAAAAAAAAAAACACGTTGCCGCAGCGCTATACATAAAAGTTTCAAAAGGCTGCCACCTAGTGGATTAATTTTTTTTTTCAGTAACGATTACCTTTTAAGCCCAAAGTATTTTTTTTTGTTTCTTTTAAGAGCCGAACTCATTTTAGATAATAATAATATATAATTATTTATGTATTTAATAACATAGATCATTATAATTGGTTTAATAACATGTTAATTTTACCTTTCTATATGTCGCTTTCATTATATATATATATATATATATATATATATATATATATGTACTGTGCGTATATGGAAATATATATATGGTATATACTGTATATATATATATATATATGTATACTGTATATAGTATAATATAGGATATGTGAATGTTTTTTAATTTTTTGTTAATTATTTTTCGCTGTGCGGTTTTCTGCATGAAATTGGAAAAGAAATAGTTTAACATTTTCCTGGATCCCGTCCAAGGGACAATAAATACCAGGACTTCCCGTGAGCGCTTTGGTCTCTGCTGGATGATTGGGGTTGTCCGGCTAAGGAGCGTTTTTACGGGAATCCTAAATAATAGTTTCAGGCATTTCCTCCGTGGACTTTTACCGTTAGGTGGAATCTGTGGGTCCCATGTGAGTTTGTGGCACAGGAAGGAAGCCAGGGGGAACCATTGGGCGTATTCACTAAGTCCAGCTCATAAAGATCCAGGGGATTGACTGCATCCCGACTCTATTGCTGACGGAACCTACATCACATTTATTTATATAGCGCCGGCAGATGCCGTAGCGATGTTATATCACATTTATTTATATAGCGCCGGCAGATTCCGTAGCGATGTTACATCACATTTATTTATATAGCGCCGGCAGATGCCGTAGCGATGTTACATCACATTTATTTATATAGCGCCGGCAGATTCCGTAGCGATGTTACATCACATTTATTTATATAGCGCCGGCGGATTCCGTAGCGCTGTTACATTACATTTATTTATATAGCGCCGGCAGATTCCGTAGCGATGTTACATCACATTTATTTATATAGCGCCGGCAGATGCCATAGCGCTGTCAGTTAAAAAATAAATTATCCGTCCTCTATCCACGTAGAAACCCTCTGCAGCACCTGGTGACGGTAATACCGACTCAAGACATCGACAGGACCTAGAATTCTAGAAGGAGACACAAAGTGCCCAATTAGACATAAATTCACCCAAACCTTGACCCAGGTGAGAGCTTGACCTCTCATGACCTCAGTAGAAATATATAATGTTACTGAACAAAACCACTAAGATTTTTCCTGGACCGGCTCTGTTTTGGCTTTTTTTTTTTTTTTTTTTTTATAAAGCAGGTTAATGCTTTAGCTTAATGACCCTGAAAGGGACAGAAACCCCATTATTATTCCCACGTATAATAACATAATTATTTCACTTACATTAACGTTTCACATAAGAACTCATCTCCTCGTGATCATAACTGCGTTTATACGGATGCTGCCTCGATCCGTACGGAAGCTGCGTGCCGCGTTCTTATATTCTGCAATACGTGGCTTCGTATGAGGGGGGAGCGAACCAGAAAGTGTCACCTACATAACACAACTGACTACACAACTAGACCCCAACCGGAAGCTCGACATTGGGTTTAGATTCTTCTTCTAATGCATGAAACATAATACTTTATAATAAAATAATATTATATATATCAATAACTATAATAATATTTAATATATATCTATATATATATATATTATTAAAATAATAAGAATAGACACTGACACATACTATAAAACATTAAGACATTTTAATTTGATCTATGAAACACAAAGATAGAGGAACAAGTAACAATCTGAAACCCAAAAGCTGGCTAAAGAAGATCAAAATGTGTCTTCAAATACTCTTAATACTCTTATATAGGGCTGCAACTAACGATTATTTTAATAATCGATTAGTTGGCCGATTAATCGGATAAAAAAAATGAATGTAAATTTTTCATTTATTTAAAATAATTTACTAAACAAATGATGTTAAATACAAACAGCAGAATAAAAAAACTTTGATAATACATTTCTTGTCTTTATTTCCCAACCAGCCCCCCAATATATGCACATTTGAGCCAGGCTTGCCATGCTGCCTCCCAGACATGCCATGCTGCCCCCCCACATATGCCACGCTGTCTACCACAGCACTCCACGCTGCCTCCCACATATACCACACCACGCTGCCTCCCACATATACCACTCCACGCTGCCTCCCACATCTGCCACCCCACGCTGCCTCCCACATCTGCCACTCCACGCTGCCTCCCACATCTGCCACGCCACAATGCCTCCCACATATGCCACGCTGCCTCCCACATATACCACTCCACGCTGCCTCCCACATCTGCCACGCCACGCCACCTCCCACATCTGCCACGCCACGCTGCCTCCCACATCTGCCACTCCACGCTGCCTCCCACATCTGCCACGCCACGCCACCTCCCACATCTGCCACTCCACGCTGCCTCCCACATCTGCCACGCTGCCTACTACAGCACTCCACGCTGCCTCCCACATATACCACACCACGCTGCCTCCCACATCTGCCACTCCACGCTGCCTCCCACATCTGCCACTCCACTCTACCCCCCACATGCCACTGTGCCTGATACGCCTTATACCCCCTGAAACACCACTCCATCCTCCCCAGACATGCCACCCTGCCCTCCCCACATCTGCCACTCCACGCTGCCTCCCACATCTGCCACTCCACGCTGCCTCCCACATCTGCCACTGTGCCTGATACGCCTTATATCCCCTGATACCCCACTCCATCCTCCCCAGACATGCCACCCTGCCTCCCAGACATGCCACTTCTCTACCCCCAGATATGCCACTCTACCCCCAGATATGCCTTATACACCCTGATACACCACTCCGTCCTCCCCAGACATGCCACACTGCCCTCCCCACATATGCCTTATATACTGTATATGCCTTATACCCCCAGATATGTCACTTCACTGCCCCCAGGATTTAGATTCCCCTAAATTAACCCTAAACTCCCCATTAACCATAACTGCCCCTAAATTAACCCTTAACACCCCCTTAACCACAGCATCCCCTAAATTAACCCTAAAGACCCCATCAACCACAGCATCCCCTAAATTAACCCTAAACACACCATTAACCACAACTGCCTCAAATTAACCCCAAACACCCCATTAACCACAGCTGCTCCTAAATTAACCCTAAACACCCTATTAACATAACTGCCCCTAAATTAACCCTAAACACCCAATTAACCATAACTGCCCCTAAATTAACCCTAAACACCCCACTAACCATAACTGCCCCTAAATTAACCCCCACCTCCCCTAACTTTCAGTAGCCCAAATATATATATATATATTACATACATATATACACATATATATATACACATATATATATATATACACACACATACACATATATATATATATATATATATATACACACACACACATATATATATATATATATATATATACACACACACATACACATTATATATATATATATACACATATACTTACAGTTAGATGAGTGTCACAGCCATGTGGTTCTGGCCTGGAGAAGGAAGGGGCGGGGCCAGTTGTCACAGTGATTACAGGGAGGGGGAGTAAGTAGGAGCTGCTGCTGTGAGACGGTGAGTCAGACTAAACGGATTATATAATGAGGGGGATTTTTCAGAGCGTTTGCTCTGAAAAAACCCTCATTTTATAATCGATAATAATCGATTCAACTAATCGATAATGAAATTCGTTGCCAACGAATTTCATTATCGATTATTATCGATTTTATCGATTAGTTGTTGCAGCCCTACTCTTATATTATTAAAGAAAATTTTAATATAAGATAAAGAGCAAATAAAAAAAACATTTCTGAAATACCCCTGGGGTACCTCCAGGCTGGGCATGGTGGGCACTTTGTTGCCCCTTCCCCACGAAGGATTCTGTTTAAAGTAAAGATCAATCCTGGTGCAAAAATGGTAAGAAAGTGAAGTTAGTGACCCAGAGATACTTTCTTGGTTGCTATGGCGAAAGCACTACTTGTGCTAATTTGCACCAGAGTTGCACTTTGTACCTGAAAAAAGTATTCTGCAAAAGGGTTTTCTAACCATCAATCTAAAACTTAAACTTGGATCAGTGAACACAACGTGCCATTGGAACACAGGAGTGATGGGAGTGATAAAGGACCATTGGAACACAGGAGTGATGGGAGTGATAAAGGGCCATTGGAACACAGGAGTGATGGGAGTGATAAAAGGCCATTGGGACACAGGAGTGATGGGAGTGATAAAGGACCATTGGAACACAGGAGTGATGGGAGTGATAAAGGACCATTGGAACACAGGAGTGATGGGAGTGATAAAGGACCATTGGAACACAGGAGTGATGGGAGTGATAAAGGGCCATTGGAACACAGGAGTGATGGGAGTGATAAAAGGCCATTGGGACACAGGAGTAATGGGAGTGATAAAGGACCATTGGAACACAGGAGTGATGGGAGTGATAAAGGGCCATTGGAACACAGGAGTGATGGGAGTGATAAAAGGCCATTGGGACACAAGAGTGATGGGAGTGATAAAGGACCATTGGAACACAGGAGTGATGGGAGTGATAAAGGACCATTGGAACACAGGAGTGATGGGAGTGATAAAGGGCCATTGGAACACAGGAGTGATGGGAGTGATAAAAGGCCATTGGGACACAGGAGTGATGGGAGTGATAAAGGACCATTGGAACACAGGAGTGATGGGAGTGATAAAGGACCATTGGAACACAGGAGTGATGGGAGTGATAAAGGGCCATTGGAACACAGGAGTGATGGGAGTGATAAAAGGCCATTGGGACACAGGAGTGATGGGAGTGATAAAGGACCATTGGAACACAGGAGTGATGGGAGTGATAAAGGACCATTGGAACACAGGAGTGATGGGAGTGATAAAGGGCCATTGGAACACAGGAGTGATGGGAGTGATAAAAGGCCATTGGGACACAGGAGTGATGGGAGTGATAAAGGACCATTGGAACACAGGAGTGATGGGAGTGATAAAGGGCCATTGGAACACAGGAGTGATGGGAGTGATAAAAGGCCATTGGGACACAGGAGTGATGGGAGTGATAAAGGACCATTGGAACACAGGAGTGATGGGAGTGATAAAGGACCATTGGAACACAGGAGTGATGGGAGTGATAAAGGGCCATTGGAACACAGGAGTGATGGGAGTGATAAAAGGCCATTGGGACACAGGAGTAATGGGAGTGATAAAGGACCATTGGAACACAGGAGTGATGGGAGTGATAAAGGGCCATTGGAACACAGGAGTGATGGGAGTGATAAAGGGCCATTGGAACACAGGAGTGATGGGAGTGATAAAGGGCCACTGGAACACAGGAGTGATGGGAGTGATAAAGGGCCATTGGAACACAGGAGTGATGGGAGTGATAAAGGGCCATTGGGACACAGGAGTGATGGGAGTGATAAAAGGCCATTGGGACACAGGAGTGATGGGAGTTATAAAGGGCCACTGGAACACAGGAGTGATGGGAGTGATAAAGGGCCATTGGAACACAGGAGTGATGGGAGTGATAAAGGGCCATTGGAACACAGGAGTGATGGGAGTGATAAAGGCCTCTGCGCGCCTATGAAGAGATTCCATTAAAAATCAGCAGTTTCCGGCTTCAGTAGTCATTTACAGCATTAACCCCGTCTGTGCTGGATTTCTCACCCATTTCATGTTATTTTAATGGACAAAATAGACTTTTCTTTTAAAAACAAGGAAATGCCTAAGTGACCCCAAACCTCTGAACGGCGCTGTGTATGATCCCAGAGGCAGCCAAATATAAAATGCAGGGACAGCTTTAAAAATGAAATGAAAATATAACATGACTTTTAATATATATATAAAAATTCTACAGGAATCCAAGGATAAAGATTTTTTTTACTTTTTTGTCTTGTTTTTTTTTTGAAGGGATTCTATCACAAAGCTGATGTTAAATTTCATTATTTAGCTTTAAGGAGAATTGTGTATTTTGTGTACATAGTTTATCAACATGGTGTAAATCGCCCCGTCGCCCTGAGATATCTGTGATAATAGCGTTACGGAGGGACCTGCGCGGCTGGAAACAATCTCTAGCGCTAGAGGCACCCGCACCATCCGCTAAAACAATGCAGGGAGAGAACAGGAAGTGGCTTACAACTTCCTGCTTGGGCTGACGGGAGAGAACAGGAAGCGGCTTACAACTACCTGCTTTGGCTGACGCAGGGAGAGAACAGGAAGCGGCTTACAACTTCCTCCTTGGGCTGAGAGGAGGATTCTGATGCCGTCTGCACTGAGGGATCGTGGGAAGCGGAGGGGAATTTCCATTGACCATGCCTTTGGTGGATGTTAAAATTGGGAAGCATAATGCTAAGTCACTGAGATGGTTTTCATGGCTTTAACACAGGTGTGTGAATGTACATGATGATGGTGGATTCAGTCCTTTTCCATCTGCCCACGCTGGTCCCCATATAGCAATCATATTTCCCGTTTAGTAGAGAGATTAGTTGACCGGCGTGGCAGGACGTGGCAATGCGTGAAGGAAAAACCAGCATGTTGCGTGAATGAAGCTGATCACTGATTTCCCCTAAAGCTCAGTTTTGTGGAGGATCAAAGAGTGGAGTGACTGTCCCGTCCTTCCACTCAATCAGAATCTCCCCGTGCCTCAGTGAGGGTGAGTGAGGCTCGGAGGCCGTGCGCGCAGCTTCTTCTCCTTTCTCTGTCAGAGGGCATTGCTCATAAGACGATCCAAGTTTAATAATGGACCTGGGGCGAGAGGGTAGAGCCGAGAGCAGCTTTCTCTTCCTGCAGGGTGACCAAAAAATGGTTATTTTACTAAATGCTCCAAAATAAGTAAAAAAAAAATAAAATTTTTATTAATTTTATATTTTTACCGGGGGGATTATACGTCTTTTCTGTAAAAAAAGCTACGCGGCCCCTGAACGTGGATGGAAATAGTAATTAGCCTTTTATTTTATTAGGATAATTGGATTTCTGTTCCTTTCGGCATTAGGGGTCCCGCACGGTGTATTTTCCATGACAGACC
The DNA here is from genome assembly GCF_027358695.1 of Spea bombifrons. Taxonomy (NCBI): domain Eukaryota; kingdom Metazoa; phylum Chordata; class Amphibia; order Anura; family Pelobatidae; genus Spea; species Spea bombifrons. The sequence continues at coordinate 162,901,399 of NC_071087.1, read as the reverse complement.
CCCTGCTTGACAACTCTGCCCCCCCCCGAAATTTATTATAAAAAAAATATATCAAATTGACGTAACACATGAGTCTCTGCTTCACTCAGTCACCAAAACTTTGCACTTACTTGTTGAAACGGACACTCATGGCCAGGATGAGCGCTCCAAGCATTAACGCCAATGGACTTAGGATGAGCATGGCTATCATCCAGCCGCGGCCTGCGGGAGGAGAACGTGACGTCACACGGTGGTCCATACGAGGGGTTTAAAGGGACGCCGGCATGGCATTTGTGGGGTGAGTATGAGTGGTCAGTATGTGTTGTAGACAAAAGAAGAGAAAAGTTTGTTGGGTACAGAAGATGTGTGAGCGTGAGTGTGAGTGTGTTTCTGGTACCCCAGCTGTGGGAAATCAGTCGTTTGGGCTTTTGTTTCTCTATTCCCATTACCCTCCCAGGCGTAGACCCCCGGTTTAGGTAAATACCAGATTCCCCACTTACCGGACTGCACCCTCTCGTACTTCTCCATCTCAATGGAGTTCCCTTCCGCGCCGACAAACTGTTGGTCGAGGTCACCTGGGAAAAATGTGAGTCCCTGTTACTCCAGTCATACATGGTCCTGGGTTATCTAACCGGCCCGCTCCTCAGAATGCATGTTAAACACGTCTCACGACACATTTCTCTCTGTACCTCTGTAAGATGCAGCGCGTTCGTTATCAGGGCCAACCAGTAGGGGGCTCCAGCCGGTCCCACCGGGGTAACAATGCGGTCCCTCTTCAGAGACTGACCGGCAATGTTGCTGTCGAGTGACGTATTTGTCTTTCCCCGCATCTACTTTTTATTGTAGAGACGCTTGGGAATGACCAACGTCCCCTCATCTACTCCTTAACCCCCCCCAAAGACCTGAAAGGGGGTATGTAGGACCAGAACAGGGGGCAGGAGTATCTAAGGTCCCTTCTGTGATTCCTGAAGCCTCCGGGCCAAACCTGGAGAGTTCCCGGCCATTCACATTTTTATTTTTATATAAATTAAGGCTAATAGATGGAAGGGCAGCCATCTTGTTTTTGGATGTGTCTCATCGCCATGTTTGTCCCTCCAACGAAGCATCTCCCTGACTTTCCCTGAAATCACTCACCGTTGTCTTTTGTACAGACCGGCCCCGGACCATGCGTGGTTGATACATTCCGGCCGATAAACGGAACGCCGGATACGGTTTTTGTCTCTTCTGTTGTGAGTTTAGCTGGAAGAAGAAAATATGAATAGACTTGGCTACTGACCCATTCTGCCCATGCTGCTCCTACAAAGCCTAGGGGTCCCTGGCACATAACCTGCAGAGGAGACCCCAATACCTACTTTCACGGATGGGTCCAGTGACCTCCTCCAGCTCCTGCTTTGCTGTTGTCTCATATATTTCGGTTGGTTCAATAACCTCCTTGCAGATTGGGGAGTCCATCAGAGTCCTCCACCTGCCGAACTTATCTCTCTCCTTCGAGACAAAGACCTTCTTGGTGCCCTGCTTGGCAGTCAGGTATAGCTCGTGGCCCCGCAGCGTCAGGTGACCTGCATTATCACAGGTCCAACTTTGATGGTCACTACGGTCACAAGGCTTCATCTTCAAGGTGGAGAAGTCACTGCTAGTCTTCAGTGCGGTGAGACACTCCATGCTCTTGGCGTTCACGATGGACCCCGTTTCCGGGTCCCAGATCCAGTGCTGGTGGAGGGCATGGAGTTTACAGGCTGCCAGCGAGACGCGGCCGGTGTCGTGGGCCGAGTGAATGCACTTCTCCAGGGGAACGTTCTTTATCATGAAGGTCTGCGACTCTATGCCTACAGAATAAGGTGCAAAAGAGGGGTCAGACCCAGAGTGTCTTCCACCATAAATGAAAGGTGACACAACTAGCATATAAACTCAATTTACTGCGCTGAACTCACCCCCCCCCCCCCCCCACAGTCCCTGCCTGGACTGATGGGGAGGAATAATTGTCAAAATCCTGAGGACAGGAAGTAAAAGTGGCTGCTCCATAAGGAGGGTTCTGTTTGAAGTGGAGGTTTTATTATAGGGGGTACGCCAAGGGGGGGGCTGGAAGTATCGGTATTCAGCGCTGTATACAGTAATAACCCCCAGCGCTGTATACAGTAATATAACCCCCAGCGCTGTATACAGTAATATAACCCCCAGCGCTGTATACAGTAATATAACAACCCAGCGCTGTATACAGTAATATAACAACCCAGCACTGTATACAGTAATATAACCCCCCAGCGCTGTATACATTAATATAACCTTCCAGAGCTGTATACAGTAATATACCCCCAGCGCTGTATACAGTAATATAACCCCCCAGCGCTGTATACAGTAATATAACCCCCCAGCGCTGTATACACTAATATAACCCCCAGCGCTGTATACGGTAATATAACCCCCAGCGCTGTATACAGTAATATAACAACCCAGCACTGTATACAGTAATATAACCCCCAGCGCTGTATACGGTAATATAACCCCCAGCGCTGTATACAGTAATATAACCCCCCCTGGTGCTGTTTACAGTAATATAACCCCCAGCACTGTATACAGTAATATAACCCCCCAGCGCTGTATACAGTAATATAACCCTAGCGCTGTATACAGTAATGTAACCCCCAGCGCTGTATACAGTAATATAACCCCCAGCGCTGTATACAGTAATATAACCCCCAGCGCTGTATACAGTAATATAACCCCCCCAGCACTGTATACAGTAATATACCCCCGCGCTGTATACAGTAATATAACCCCCAGTGCTGTATACAGTAATATAACCCCCAGCGCTGTATACAGTAATATACCCCCGCGCTGTATACAGTAATATAACCCCCAGTGCTGTATACAGTAATATAACCCCTCAGCACTGTATACAGTAATATAACCCCCAGCGCTGTATACAGTAATATACCCCCAGCGCTGTATACAGTAATATAACCCCCAGTACTGTATACAGTAATATAACCCCCAGCGCTGTATACAGTAACATAACCCCCCAGCGCTGCATACAGTAACATAACCCCCCAGCGCTGCATACAGTAATATAACCCCCAGCGCTGTATACAGTAATATAACCCCCAGCGCTGTATACAGTAATATAACCCCCCACGCTGTATACAGTAATATAACCCCCAGCGCTGTATACAGTAATATAACCCCCCAGCGCTGTATACAGCATTTTGTCAGTCATGTGATATTTTGGGTGACTTTCCTGGCTCAGACACCACACTGAGCTGATGCTTTATGGCAATGCTAATGAAGCCCGTTCCTTTATATGCTTTCATTAGTCAGGGAGTCTGACTGGGATATTAAGACTAAGCCATTCTATTCTTTCCCCCATGCAATATGATAAGGAGTCGCGGTGTTTAGTAGATCGGGGGTCAGATAACAGAGTGAGAATCATACAAATGGCTGATATGCAGCTGCCTGAAAACTTTATATTATGGGGCAAAAAGTACAAATGGGGTAAAAATGATAAAAAAAAAATGTTGGAAATTCTACATTCATTCACAAAATGCCTTATGATTCCTAAACCTTACTTTCAGATTCCGCTTTGTATTTTGCCTATCGCTGTTCTAAATGCTGTTCTAAATGCTGTTCAGGCGGGGGGGGGGGGGATTGTTCTGTGGTGTTTGATCCACTCGGTCACACTCAGCAAAAACTGTCAAAAGCAGCATTTTAAGGGTTATTTTGCCTTTTAAATATGGCTCTTGTCTGGCGTGATGGAGCCGCTCCCTGGAACAGTACGGCATTGTATGAGCACAATGTGTAAATTCAGCTTCCATTTCTTTCATCAGAGTTGCGGAAATTCACGGAAACGGGTTAAAAGAAAGAATTGGTGAATATCTAGATTTAAAGGACTTCTGTGATAATAATAATAGATAAATATTAAATAAATATATATATATAAATAAATATAAATATAAATAAAAGCGGCAGCTATAGCCCCAATCAACTAGACAAACACCCCGATTCCTTATCATACTGCCTTTGGGGAACAATAGAATACCCTGGTCTTAACTACCCAGTTGGACTCTCTGACTAATGAAAATCAATGGAGGAACAGACTTCATTAGCATTGCCATAAAGCATCGGTTCAGTGTGGTGTTTGAGCATATAGACGGCTGTAAGGCAAGTGACACTCTCCAACTGAGGTGGCTATTTAGGTAAGACAGGTAAGGCCTCCCTCACAGCCACTTCCCTAACTGCCCCATCCTCACTTCTTTCTACCCCCCCTCCAAAACAGGAGTCCTGATACCCCCCCTCCAAAACAGGAGTCCTGATTTATATGCCAGTATAATCACCTCTGGGCTGAGGCTCATGGAGGATTTTTCCGTTTCCCCGACGAGAAGGTATCCCCCAATATTTCAAGTAGCCCAATAGGGAGATGTTTCGTTTGGGGTGTGTGGCTAGAGGTGTGGCCGGGGGTGTGGCTTTACCAAAAGTTTTGCGAGAGATGAATATTACGCTAACTTTATTTATAGAGCGCCAGCGAGTTTTGTAGCGCTGTTACCATAAACACAGAAACCTGGAACATGCTGACAGATCGGCCCCCGTCCGGCCCCCATGTAGGCTGCCAATTTTTCCTGCTGTAAAATATTCAACAATTACATTAACATCGATAATACCCAATTTGACAATAATATTAACTCACACTAAGGCAGGCTGGGGCCGGAAAAGAAGAGGGCCCTGCTCCTGCAAGCTTACAATCTATTAGGAGGTTGGGGGTCACTTACTGATTTACCTATTGTGGGGTATTTGTGTAACTGAGCGGGGCATTTAGAAGAACAATGGGTTTTATGAAGCCGCTTCCTGCTGTTTCTCTACAGAGGACGCAATGTGATCTACTGCGGCCGCTCGTATCCAGACATCGCACTCACGTCATCCGGCAGCCTCCCGCCTTAAAGTGCCAGCGCTGACTTTTTATTGCTAGCCCGGCCGCGCACGTTACTGGGACTTATAAGAATAAACTGCAATGCCCCCCGTGCCCACCAAACATTCTGAGAGGGACATAGACGGTGAGATGAAGCTGGGTCCCAAAAGAGGGACTGCTGAAACTGAACCGGGATACTTGTAGGGTATGAACATTTACAACCACATATGCGGTACAGCCCGAGGTCTTGAGAGAGACAGGAAGTCCTGATATAAAACATTATTGTCCTCACTCCCCTCACACTGCCCTCATTCCTCTCACACTCCTCACTGCCCTCACACTCCCCTCACTGCCCTCATTCCTCTCACACTCCTCACTCCCCTCACACTCCACACTCCCCTCACTGCCCTCATTCCTCTCACACTCCTCACTCCCCTCACACTGCCCTCACTACCCTCATTCCTCTCACACTCCTCACTGCCCTCACTGCCCTCATTCCTCTCACACTCCTCACTGCCCTCATTCCTCTCACACTCCTCACTGCCCTCACACTCCACACTCCCCTCACTGCCCTCACTCCTCTCACACTCCTCACTCCCCTCACACTGCCCTCACTGCCCTCATTCCTCTCACACGCCTCACTCCCCTCACACTCCACACCCCCCTCACACTCCACACTCCCCGCACTGCCCTCATTCCTCTCACACTCCTCACTCCCCTCACACTCCACACTCCCCTCACTGCCCTCATTCCTCTCACACTCCTCACTCCCCTCACACTCCACACTCCCCTCACTGCCCTCACTCCCCCCATTCTCCTCACACTCCTCACTCCCCTCACACTCCACACTCCCCTCACTGCCCTCATTCCTCTCACACTCCTCACTCCCCTCACACTCCACACTCCCCTCACTGCCCTCACTCCCCCCATTCCCCTCACACTCCTCACTCCCCTCACACTCCCCTCACTGCCCTCATTCCTCTCACACTCCTCACTCCCCTCACACTCCCCTCACTGCCCTCATTCCCCTCACACTCCACACTCCCATCACTGCCCTCACTCCCCCCATTCCCCTCACACTCCACACTCCCCTCACTCCCTCCATTCCCCTCACACTCCTCACTCCCCTCACACTCCACACTCCCCTCACACTCCACACTCCCCTCATTCCCCTCACACTCCACACTCCCCTGACATGAGATAAGTGTAACAGCCTCCCAGCAGAAGTGGTAGAGGCTAATACAGTAAGAGAGTTGAATAAGGATGGGCTGAGTGATTTTTATTTGCTGTCAAACTCTTTTCTAGGATCAGGTATGGAGCCCAGAGAGGGAGGGATGAACATCAAATGATTCCATCTTCAAACAAGTAAAAAATATTAAAAACAAAAAAATAGAAATTACCGAAAAGTGTAAGAAAAACTCTTAAAACACTCCTGTTGGTGGATATTTATATTTATATCTAAAACTCAGACCCCCCCAGACCTCCCTACCCGAAAAGTAATGCAGCGAAGCCTTTTCGTCCTTTAATCTAATTAAATAATTACTGATCGTACCAACAAAATGCAGTTTTATTTTCTTCCGCATTCTTTAGAAGAGGTTGGCAGGGAAATTTTTAAATTTTTTTGTATCACAATGAACAATTTATAACTGGTAATTTTTATTATTATTACGGTATTTTTTTTTTTTTTGCATATAATGAGTATATATTTCGCTTTTTATGTTTATTTTCATTTTTTTTAATAATATATATGTTTTTCAAAGAAAAACTACGTGTCCTCAACAAGAACCTTCCTTCTTAAGGGTTAAAAATATCCTTATTTTAGACTTTTAAAAAGTCTACTTTACTCCAGAGGCAGCCGAGATCTGAGGCGGAAAGTGGCAGATCTGTCATATTTAATTAATTTCCCGCACAATAAGGCCCGGCAGTGAAAGAGTTAAATGTGATATTTTCGTATCACCTGCTCCCGTACAGCCCAGGGGCATGAGCAGTGTATATATATATATGTGTGCGTGTGCGTGTGCGTGTGCGTGTGTGTGTGTGTGTGCGTGTGCGTGTGTGTCCTTATTTAACCTTTTCAGTGCCGGAATACAGTGCTGATGGGAGTTGGATTCCAGAAGCACCTAGAAGCGTCTTCTGTCCTGAAACCGTCTGAATTTTTTTTCATTCATTAAAAGTCTACTTTTTGCCTCTTTTTTTATATATATATATATTTTGACTTTTTTTTGGGGGGGGATTCATAAACTTACCCTGAAGAATGAGCCAGAAGAAGGCGCAGCCAAGGTATGTTCTGCCAAACTCCATGCCGTCTCTTAGCAACAAAGCAGAAGAAAGTCTCGCTTTTTGGGAATAATGGAGCTTCTGGGAAGTCCGTCCGGAGTCAGGAAAGGAGAATAAAACCTGGTGGGGCAGAGAGAGCCTTTTAACTAAAACTCCCTCCTAAGGAGGGGAGGAGAGGTGGGAGTGAAAAAAAGCAATTATGGCTGTTTGTGGAAGGAAAAGAAAAATGCAGATATGGGGGTTTTTTTTGATGGGGAAGGCGAAGCTGGGAGGAAAGTTTTCCGGAACGTCCGCCTCCTCCTGGGGACAGGCAGCTGCAATGACTCCAGATCACTGGGAGAATATTAATCAGGAGGTGCCCGAGGCGGCACATGCCCCATGCTCGGGGGGGTATTCTTTTCCCCATTATACCCCTCCATCTCCGCCTCGGACCCCCTAGTGTTAGATTAGGACTTCTTGCTCTGGAACGTCCTTCGGGGCGGATTCATCAGAAAGATTTTCCGTCATTATACCTGGAAAACGTCAAAATCCGAGCCTTCAACTAATAACCCTTTAACAGCCGGTCATAAAGAGTCTGGTATCAGCCAAAAAGGTTCTCATAATGGTCCTCATGGAAACCATGGCTTGTGAGTAAAAAAGAGATACTGAGTGAAGTCACCTGTATTCAAGCAGGGATTTCAGCTGTGATCTAGCAGTGAGAAAACCATCACAATTCCCAGGTATGATGTCATCATTTGCTTAACCTCCTTGATGTCATCAGTCTTGAGGATTTCCATCGTAGAAGAACATCTCTGGAACCTAGAATACCAGCTGTTTGTATCTCGTTGTCTTCCTTAACTGATACTTTGTAACAGAGAAGTTCCCTTTCCAGATGGGCAGAGCGGGGATTATTTGCCCCAGACTGGAAACAGGCAGAACTCCAGACGCACGTCCTTCACAATCTACCCCCAGAAATGATGTTTGAGTATTAAAGCCCATGCGACTCACACTCACCCCCTTCTTCAGGACAAAATGTTGCTGTGACATCACACAGGTGACATCATATTAAAGTTTAGTTTTCTTGCTAAATAAGCATTTCCCGCGCAGCGGTTGAACCTGAGGACAACCAGGAGAAGCAGAAGACCAGTCTAGCTTCTCTGCCAACGGGACAGTTGGCACCTACACATGCCACCACATTTTGGTGAATATGATGCAGGGAGAGTGAGGCTCTGCTGAGGTCGTCGGTGGAACAGGATGCGTGATAATGACTTTTTCTATCGCGCTTTACAGTAATAATTACAGTAAGAGCAAAGACCCGGCGCCCCTCGCTGGCAAACAATGCAAAGGACCCCCGCGGGGCTCCTCACTTGTTCTCGGCTTCCTGTTCTCATCCACCTTTGTTCTTTCCGAAGAAGCGACGGCCAAAAATAACATATTTGTGTTATAAGACCTCACTTTTCCCATTATTTCCGAATTTACCTGCCCCCGCTGATAGCAGCACGATGGAGGTTTGCGGTGAGTGGGGTGGTGGCTACAGAGTTGTTAAAATCTGTTTTTTTTTTGGTTATAAAACCTTTCTCCTCCTTTTTTGTTATTCTGCGACCCTCAAACTTCAGTAAAAAAGGCACCGCCGAGTCCTGGGGACAAAAACAGGCAAAATGATAAAGTAATTAAGATTGTGCCAATGTAGCGATGGGCGGAAAATTCCGATACATATAAACATAGACACTGAAACACAGAACCAGCCGGCAGATCGGCCCCATCCGGCCCCTGTCTAGTCGCCCGTTTCTCCTGCTGTAAAGACTCAAACCATAATCAGTCGTTGGTCTCGTCTTAGATTCAGGAGCCGTATGTCTATCCCATGCATGTTTACAATCCCTCACTGTATTACCCTCTACCACTTCTGCTGGGAGGCTGTTCCACTTACCTACCACCCTTTCAGAAAAGTATAAAGACTGTTGTTTGCATTGACATATTATGGCCCAAGGACGTTGTTCATGTAATAATACTGAATGTAGGTGGGAATAACGGTCTATCAGGCATTGTCGCCGCAAGGAGCAAATATCTCAGAACTCCGCTGGGGGGGGGGGGCAGGCAGGAAACGGACAAAATCAGGCTGCTGCCGAACTTCCAAGTGCCGAAGCGACACAATGGCTGGTGTGACGCGTTGTGACGGCCGCGCTTCCCGCAGGATCTCGCTGATCTATTCACAAACCTGCATTTCTAGATTCTGTGCAGTAACGGCTCAGAGGCCAGCGGAGGCTCCGCAGCGCGGCTCCCGCTTTACTTAGTGACACAAATGACCCGAAAAAGAAAAAAATGGAACAAAAAGTATGATACGCACACACCAGGCATACCTGCAAACACTCCCGAGTCTCCGCGTGAAGCCCTGCTTTACTGGGTCTCCGAGTCAGTCTCCCCTTCTCCAGACAGGGAGCCGTACGGTGCTGACCGCCGTATTACATCTTTTTCTTTTCTATTACTGGCTTAAACAGTTTGGGAGTAGTGATTTTTTAAAATATACGTTATTTATTTCTTTATTTTTCTGTTTTCGCACCGTTCCCAATGCTGTGAGGCGCGAGATCCCTTTGGGGAACTCCCATACATTTTTGATGCCAGTGATGTCATGGTGACATCACTGGACTCCCAATACATGTTATTTATTTTTCTATTTATTTTATTTAATTTTTTTTTATTTTTTGGTTATGATCTGTCTGTGCTGGTCACGCTGCGATCAGTAAGCAGGGCTCCGTGCTGAGTCTCTCCTGTCCTCTCCTTGTATAAAGGTGTAGTGACGTTCACGCCGAGAGCCGTTACACACGATCAGTAGAGACGTCCCTGCCGCTGAACCGCTCTCATGGGCTTCTTGGCGCGGCTTTTACCGGTACGTCCTAATCGGTGAGAACGGGTAAAAATGATTGTGCATTTGTTGCGTTGTCAGTTTTAACGTCACTGTCAATCACTGTTGTAGCAGCGCTACGGACTCTGCAGCCGCTATTTACATAAAATGTCATGCCTAAGAAGACACAACTGTATGTTATTGGGGCTTTTAGGACCGTAGAACCCTGCGATACCCTCATACCCAACAAACATTCTGAGCTCCTAGAAAAGAGGGGGCATCAGGGGAGGAGAGAGGGACTGGCCAGAATAAACAGGGACACTTGGGAGGTATCCTTTAATGATATTATGAAAAGAATGGTTTTTTTCACTAGTATTGCAGAAAGTAAGGCAGAAAGTTGTTGGCAGTGTATATATACACGGTGTACACAGATCTCTGTCCCTCCAACCAACATGAAGCCGTATAATATTAACACCCAGAACCCTCCGGCAGATCGGCCCCATCCGGCCCCCGTCTAGTCGCCCGTTTCCCCTTCTGTAACGACTCAAACCTTAATCAGTCGTTGGTCTCGTCTTAGATTCAGGAGCCGTATGTCTATCCCATGCATGTTTAATACCCTCACTGTATTACCCTCTACCACCTCTGCTGGGAGGCTGTTCTACTTATCTACTACTCTGTTGGACCCGGATTGTTGTGTGCCAGTCTCTGGTATCTGAGTGTGCCCGGGTGTTTGTGTACCATGGCTGGGTGGCGGATTATTTCTGGGGTGAGAGTAGCTCGTCTGCTGCCTGATCCTCCCCTCCTCTCTTTCCTTGGATCCCGGACACTCCTCCTCCAAACAAGTGTCTCCTTATCCCTGACAACAATACACAGCGACACACACACGGTGACACACACGGTAACACACGCACGGCGACACACGCAGCCCGAGCCGGTGACAGAGAGCAGGGGGTCCAGGCGTGAACATGACGGCGACCTTTCCCAAAAAGATCAGCCCCATCCTAATGACCCCGGATCCCCATTATATTCCCGGGTAAGTGTTTGTTTTTTTATATAAAAGTTACTTTTCACGCAATAATTTTACTGAATCGGATAAAATGTAACATTTTCTGCTTCCTTAAAGAAACATCAATGATCTGTAGATAAATCTTTGATTTCTTACACCAAACGCGGCCCCCTGGAATTCCGTGGCATCAGAACTCATCTAAATCAGTTTAATCCATCTAAAAAAAACATCAATAATTAGGATTGGCAGATGATGACGGGCGCAAAATATAATTCACGCACCGCGGAGGGTTAATATTCTACCTGCATCAAATATATGCAATTTTACAGAACAATTTATATTATCTAGGCAGAATATTCAGATGTTTTTAGGCACATTGGCAGTTTTTGGACATTTAGTGAGAAAAATGTATGTTACTTTTTATTGGTCCAACAAAGAAAAATATATAAAGCTACAAAAGCTTTCTGGAGCCTCTGAGGTCTCTTTTTCAGATGGATCTTTGAGGTCCCAAAAGCTCATGTAACTTGGCATTTAATAGCTTCTGGTTTTATACGCTTTGCAAAGGTCTGCAGGCAAATTTATAGGCAGATGTTGACCACACATGGATTTTCAAAGCCATTTCTGCCGGGAACACTTAATTGTCATGTGACACGAAGGCAGGCGCTGATAGGTTGTTGTCATAGAAACCGGAAAACACTTCTAAAAAGTTCCTATGTTTATTTCTATGGTGATTAAAACTTCAAAGGAAAGGATGAAATAACAGATTGGTCGAGGGTTATTTGCTCAACATACCGGAAAGGGGGCAATTGATGTCCACCCTGGCAACCACCGTGGGTAGATAACAGGGCATTGCCCCACTATCTGCCCCACTATCTGCCCGTGGTGGTGGGGTGTTGCCACAAATGTAATAAGTAAAGACCAACTTTCATTTTTGGTGAGGATGTTGGAAAGTGGGTGACATTACAGAGATGGAAAGGCCCGGTGATGCCCCGGGGGTAATATGGTGGCAGGAACCTGCCCCAGCCATGCCACTATGCCACCTTAAAAAGAGGGAAACTCCATTGTATCTGCACTTTCTTTGATGGTTCTTGTTGCTATGGTAATGGTGAAGGGCTGCCTTTTACTCCATCCTGAAGAACTGAAAGTCGCTGTAGATAAACCATAGAGATGTCATAAAGCAGTGATGGAGTTCCAGGGCTCCTCTCTATGGTGTTTGCTGTCAGGGATTCGGTCAGCCCAGGTGGTAGTGGAGGTCCTCCAGCCCTCCGTAACACAGGCAGTAGATGATGGAACAACGTGATGATGATGATAGTTAGATGTCCGGGACGGGCCACTGTGGAACACGTGAGGTGCTATAATTGTATTGTGATATGTTTGGGGTATTTATTTTAAGATGTTAGACCCCTGGATGCATTCTTATAATAACCAACATTTGTACATCCCCGGTACAAACATCTACCGAGTGAGGTGGACGTCTATGGTGTGAGGTAAACACCTGCCATGTGAGGTGGACCTTCCATGTGGGGTGGACCTTCCATGTGGGGTGGACCTTCCATGTGAGGTGGACAAGCCCATTGCACTTGAGGTGTTGAGCCAGGGCTGATCTGGAAAGAGAGGGAAGCCATTGATATGGACCACAGAGAGGATCGAAAATTAGGCCGGAGTAGCATTGTCGAGGCGGCTCTGCTCTTCACAAACTACGGGCAGCCTTTGGGGTTGAGCCCCATTATACAGGAGGCAGGAGGTGAGGCCGCCTCCGGTGAGGTTGATCTCATACCAGAAACTACCCTGACATCACACCCGCCTCTGCTCACACTCACTCTCATGAATGTAAATACAGTGCATGCGCCATTTGCTAGGGGGATTATGACTTCACTTGGGACTTGCGGTAAGGCATAGGTCCTGCGGCAGGCACTTCATACGTGTAGTCATCAGCCATACAGAAAATTGGGACAGCTGGTAGGCGGATCTATGTCAGGACAGTCACAGTAAATTCAGTGCTGTTGGTAACTATAGTTTGAGTAGCAGTTTAATGTGCAGGGTCTCCTGGTTACTGTATACATACAACCAGCGCTCTTGCAGTTGGGTTCAGCACCAGCCCACGCCCAGCCGCGTTACCGGCCCAGAATCCTGTCCGACAGCCTAGGGTGAGGGCCATGGCAGGTGTACAAAACACAGGGATTAACAAAGGACAGGAGGGGAGTTTATGGAGGCTGAGATGGAACGGAGGAAAGTTTTACTTTACTGGGAGTGTGGTGGATAAGTGGAGCAGCCTCCCAGCAGAAGTGGTAGAGGGTAATAGAGTGAGGGGATTAAACATGCATGGGATAGACATCCGGCTCCTGAATCTAAGACGAGACCAGCGACTGATTAAGGTTTGAGTCGTTACAGCAGGAGAAACGGGCGACTAGAGGGGGGCCGGATGGGGGCCGATCTGCCGCTTGAGTGAATGTGAGGTATCCGTATCTCTGTATTTGCCTCCGGGGCAGGAAAAGGCTCAGTGTCATTGATCTGGTTTGGTGAATAGCAGGCTGTGCACACGCGTATTGTGTGTTACCTGTGAGGCTTATTACTGTGTGTACACGTCTCCATGGCAACAGGTCACAGACTCCGAGGCGTAAGCGTTAGTAGTTTACAGGCTACAATGAAGAAGATAAAAGACATTTTGTATGAAATCCTAAAAATCCCCTCCACCAACTTAAACAGCATACCCTCCAAGTGTCCCTGGTTAGGAGGAACAGTCCCTCCTGGGATCCAAATACATCGTTTCCTCTTTCTTTTTGTCTCTGTTATCCTGGCCACAAACCCCACTCAATCGCTCATCATACTGCCTTGTAGCGAGCTATAGAATTTCTCAGTCTTAATCACCCAAAGGGACCCTCTGATTGATTAAGATGGTCTATTGTGACAGGGGCTCCATACATATAAGTGAGACTTCATTATCATGCGCTGGACTCCCCCGTGTGGCTCGGCGTTCCTGATCGCAGTGTGTTCTGTTGGCCAGCAGGGGGACAGATCCCCTGGTGGTCTTTACTGCTCTGGGCATTCAGGGCAGATGAAGCTGTCACTCAACCAATACAGTCATTTTATTAAAAAATATTACATTTCTGTGACAAATATTGGGATGGCTGAGAAAATATAAGTTAAGAAGCCATCCCTATGTAATAAATCGCATAGCATATAATTCAGTGGCATATTCTATAGTATTGTGGCTTATTCATATGGTACAGTCCATGTGATGGCACTGAAAGGGTTAAATAGTTACTCCTATACTGTGCTTTCGCCTCTCTGCGCATGCACATTACAGCTCGCTGCTGCGCTTTCAAATATCTTCCCTCAGGGGTTTTGCCCAAATCTCAGGGTGAAGGGGCAGATACTCGGGGTCACACAGTCTGGAGTTAACCCCTTCCTATTCTCCTTGCTGTGATCATATATAGGACTCCCAGTTGGTGTATTTGCTCCCAGTATATAATGGTTGATAGCTCTGCTTGAATGCAGGTGATTCAATTACCGTAAATGTATCTTTAAATAATGACAAGTCAAGGTTTCCATGACGACCTGTATTAGAGCCATTTGGGTAAGATGTTTGGCGACTTCACCTGTTCAGGTTTAGACGGGTTCTAGATTGGCGCCTCATGCTCTTCGTCTCCCCGGTGCAGGTACAGCGGATTCTGCCCTCAGTACAAATACAACCTCGGGAGAACCTACGGGAAGCTCACCTCGCAGCTGCTGACCTGCCCCGACATTCATCACTCGGGGCAGTTAGTGCTCCAGTCCTGCCCCTTCCCGCCCCCTCGCATTAATCGGGATCTCCCCGAGACACCAACGAGGAGAAGGAGGCTGCGCTCGGGGGACCAGAAGTTAAACTGGAGCATGATCCCCGGATACACCGGTAAGAGACGCGCCTGCACTCTACTCATGTCTATTAGACTGCCGACCAAAAATTATTATTTTTTGCTTTATTCGTTTCCAGGCACCGAATTTCGTTTCCTGTTTTTTGGTTCGGACGGAATTCGGAGGGCTTTATTCCATTCGGAAACAACATTTTTGTCACTCACTCATGCACACACTCTCTCACGCTCTCTCACACTCTCTCATGCTCTCTCACACTCTCATTCACTCTTTCAATGTCTCCCTTCATTCTCTGCCGACCCCTTCCATGTCCGTGTCTGCTATTTCGCACCCCGGCTTCCTCTCTTTCCTCTTCTTGCTCATCTGTCTTCTTTCTTTGTCCGCTCCTCTGCCGTCCAAGCTCCGGGCCTCCCGGAGAGCTTTTGCAAAAGGGCGGCGCCGTTGCACACACCCTCTCCCTCGATTGGAAATCCTCCAAGGAGCTTGGATAATGCCGACGGATTCGCAGAAACGCTTCCCTTTCTCCGTGAATCTGTCTGGAATATTCTGGCCTCTTGCAATGAATCGCAGACATTCGCAGCTCTCTGCTTCGTTTTCGTTTGTTTCGTTGGGCTCTTCCTCGTTTTCAGACATTCGTACGACGTAACGAAATAATGAAATTGGCAAATTTTTGTTAAAATTAAATAATGGTTACAATTTGTCCGAATCGGAATATCTAATGTTTTATTATTATTATTAAGGGGAAGAAAATCACTATTTTTTTATCTATAATCATACGTGTTACATTCTAAGCATCAGAACATTCCAGAATTCCACGCGTAGGGTTATTTTTTTACCGGTTTTCCCGTAAAATGCACCATTTACTGGGCCAGTCTGCAGATGCGCATGAATTTTGTCTGAATTGAGCAGAAGGGGAGGTGAAGGGGTTAATCTGAGGGCGCGATCTCCTATGACATCAGCAGAAGTGGTATAGGCAGATAGGTATATGACTATCCTAAATATAAGGCAAGACCAAGGGGCGATGGCTCTTATTTGCTGTCCGGTTCTAGGTCTGGGTTCTAGATCCTGTAATGTACATTAGTTCTGGATTTTCTTTTTGATCGTTTTTCATAATCCTCAGGTTTTATCCCCAAGTCTCAGAATTTCTTTTCTAAGACGTACACAGAAACCAGTAAGGACGCCCTTGGGGACTTCCAGAAAGACCAGCAGCGGCAGGAAGCCCAGAGGCAGGAGCAGACCCTGGCCACCAAACTCCAGAATGGACAACAGCAGCCGCAGACTGAGCGCGAGAAACAGGTGAGAGACGCAGACCGAGCGAGAGAAACGGGCGAGACCCTCACACCGAGCGCGAGAAACGGGTGAGAGCCACAGACCGAGCGCGAAAAAACGGGCGAGAGCCTCGACCGAGCGCGAGAAACGGGCGAGAGACGCAGACAGAGCGCGAGAAACAGGGGAGAGACGCACATCGAGCGAGAGAAACGGGCGAGAGCCTCACACCGAGCGCGAGAAACGGGCGAGAGCCTCCCACCGAGCGCGAGAAACGGGCGAGAGCCTCCCACCGAGCGCGAGAAACGGGCGTGAGCCGCAGACCGAGCGCGAGAAACGGGTGAGAGCCTCCCACCAAGCCCGAGAAACGGGCGAGAGCCTCCCACCGAGCGCGAGCCTGCCACCGAGCGCGAGAAACGGACGAGAGCCTCCCACCGAGCGCGAGAAACGGGCGAGAGCCTCCCACTGAGCGCGAGAAACGGGTGAGAGCCTCCCACTGAGCGCGAGAAACGGGCGAGAGCCTCCCACCGAGTGCGAGAAATGGGTGAGAGTCTCCGACAGAGCGCGAGCGCGACAAACGGGCGAGAGCCTCCCACCGAGTGTGAGAAACGGGTGAGAGCCTCACACCGAGCGCGGGCCGCAGACCAAGCGCGAGGAATGGGGGAGAGCCTCCCACCCAGTTAATATTCTGATTAACCCCAAAACATCAGTCGCCCTGCCAGAGATTCACTAAGATTTCCAGCCTCTGACGGGTGTCGCTCTAAAACCATACGTCATATTTCAGCTTCTCAGGTCCAAATACCGGACGCCACTCCCAGCCTTGTCTAAAGAGCCGGCGCTCTACTGCTCCCAAACTCCCTTCGAATCCCAGATGTCTCCTTACTACATGGATGAGGAAAACCCAAACAAGTATTTCATCTCAGGTAACGACGCCGTGCATTCCATGGACTCCGTGTATATGGGGAGCAGGGCCGCCATTAGGTTCCACGTTAGCTAAGGAACGATAGTCGGGACTCGGGTCCCACGGGATGTCTCGCCGTCGCTGGTGAGCTTATGGGCTGTAGCCAAAGTTCCTTCCTTGGCAGGAGGCCATCGGGCTAGTAGGTGCTTCTCACTCTATCTGCTCTTCTTCCAGGTTACATGGGATACGTTCCTCGGTCCCGATTCCTCATTGGAACCGGGTATCCGGTCACCACCAACAGAGCCATGGTGGAGTTCGAGCGAATGAACTCGAAGAAGGATATAAGACCGTCTGCCAGCCAAGAACCCCAGAAGAATGGGCTGCAGCCAGACCAGAGCCACATCTACTTGGAGGAGCTGGGCTTGCTTCCTCGTTACACCGGATACGTGCCAGGTCAGGGCCTTTTCCTTTTTATCTAAAGAGTTTTGACAAAAAGAATACATGGATATGGCTGCTGTTTTCATGTACACCACCGTTCACCAAACAGAACTGTTTTTATGGAAAACAAGGAAATTTCTGTCTGTAACATAATTACAAAAAGGTTTTCTAACCATCAATTAGCCTTTTAAACTTAAACTTGGATCAGTGAACACAACGTGCCATTGGAACACAGGAGTGATGGGAGTGATAAAGGGCCATTGGAACACAGGAGTGATGGGAGTGATAAAGGGCCATTGGAACACAGGAGTGATGGGAGTGATAAAGGGCCATTGGAACACAGGAGTGATGGGAGTGATAAAGGGCCATTGGAACACAGGAGTGATGGGAGTGATAAAGGGCCATTGGAACACAGGAGTGATGGGAGTGGTAAAGGGCTGTTGGAGCACAGGAGTGATGGGAGTGATAAAGGGCCATTGGAACACAGGAGTGATGGGAGTGCTAAAGGGCTGTTGGAGCACAGGAGTGATAAAGGGTCATTGGAACCCAGGAGTGATAGGAGTGATGGGAGTGATAAAGGGCCATTGGAACACAGGAGTGATGGGAGTGATAAAGGGACATTGTAACACAGGAGTGATGGGAGTAATGAGAGTGATAAAGGTCCATTGGCACACCCGAGCAGTTACCATTCATCCCAGTGATACCATTCAGGGAACTCACACTCCACAAGCAATAATGATACGAGTAACGGTAACCAGGGCGATCGTAGGGTCCCTGGCTGTTGTTGCCGGATTGCTTTTGGCTATAAATGGTTAACCAAAGGTTGTCAAAGTAAAACAGAGCTCCTCCAAAGAAGGTTTCCTAGAACCAAGTCATAAAAACCTAGAACCTCCTGCTGTAAAGACTCAAACCTTAATCAGTCGTTGGCCTCCTCTGGGAATAAATATAGAAGCATGAATGGAGTTGCCTGCCGTCATCTCCGACCAATAGGAGTTGAGTCATTAAACACGAGTGCTTGTCTTATATCCCCTCCTCAGGTTACAAGTTCCAGTTTGGGCACACCTATGGGCAACTTACCCAAGATGCCCTGGGGCAGAGTACTCTGCAGAAGCAAGTTCTGGACTAGAAGCCAGAAGACATCTCCAGTTGTGACTATAATTCCCTCTTCGGAAACACAATTCAGTGTCCAAGACAGGAACGCTCCAGGGATGGAAATCACAGCAAATTAATGACTTCTTCCTTCTATCAAATCCACATTTCAAGGAGAATCTTAAATTAATTTCTAATTTAGTTCCCTTCCCCCACTTTTCTGTTTCTATGTACATTGCGCAAGTAAAAGTCCTGATCAGGGTTCCCAGCAAACATTCTCCTTTCTTCATCTCATTTGAGCGGGACCTTTGCTCATGGACTGATTAACTCACCTGTGGTCAAGTGAGGACACCCGGTCTTATCCGCTTCACAGTGCTACGGAATCCGGTGCTTCCAATTGGTGCTTTTGCCCCCAGTATATTATGGTTGATACTCCTACTTGAATGCAGGTGACTCAATTAAGTGCATCTTCAAATAAAGTCAAGGTTTCCATGGCGACAGGCATTTGGGTTACACATTTGATGAGTCGCTACATAGAATATACATGATAAGCTATTAAAGGGTTAACATTTAAAGAGTCCCAGGGGCAACTCACTTAGAACGTTCCCCCGGTATGGCTTTGTCTGTTTACCCCCTTGGGGGGGTTAAATGTTAAAAACGATCCTAGTGCAAAGTTTGGAAAGTGGTTTTGTCACCATAGCAACCAATGTAACGTCAGCTACAGTGATTATTATTATTATTTATTTTATATAGAGCCATCAAACTCCGTAGCGCTGTACAAAGGGATGAGACCGAATCACTTCTTATACATGACCCGCTCTGTTCCATGAGGATAAAAGCCATAATCTCACCAAATGACGATGATTCGGTTCTTGTTTCACCTGGTGACGTTCGGTAACCTCTGGATCTAGATCTGTGAATGTACATGAACTATTTTTGTGCCAAAAAGCAATAAAATGCATAAAAAAAAGATAATAAAAAAAAACATTAAAGATTGACCACACAGATTGCAATAAATGACTTTTTAGAATTGCGACTCGAGTCCAAGTATTGATTATTTAGTAAGAGTCTTGTTATCGGACCACTAGGGGGCAGCGCACTACGCTTTACATCTAGGGGGGGCGATGCCTAGAAGTCCCTGCGCTGTAGATCCAGCCCTGACTCTGAAAGTAATAATCCGACAACACGAAGAAAATGAGCCACGAATCAGCAATTCTAATCAGCACCTTTTTTTATTAATATGCATAATAAATAAACAAAGCAATAAATATACATATATATGGCCGAGTACACCGAGAGAGAGAGAGGGCGCGGACATAACAGACAAGGCTTATTTCCAGCAAGAGCAAATGGCGTTTAAAAACGATACCCCTTAACAGTCTGTGGGGGGGCTCTGTGGTGCTAGAACCTCGGCAACAGCGGGAGATTCTTCTAAGGAAACGCTAAAGGTAGGAAGGAAGGGGGCTAAATAGTAAAATACTATCTGTTCTATTCATAAATAAATAAAATACCCATTCAAGCGGCTGCTTTTATTTATGTGCAGTTCCAACTACTGGCCATTAGGGGGAGCCTGGTGAATGAGGTGGCAGAAGCACCTTGCAGATTGGATTGAGTGCATTTGTTTTGTATATTTAGTAGAGCGTTAACATTGCCGGGAGGTTAATTACAGCAGATGGTAACAGTGTATCGAACGTGCCACGAAATGACGTATTAGAAGAATTCTAAAAAAAATAAAATAAATAAGTTTTACAGCGGGGCAGATTTCCCGCTACGCAGCCCCGCATTGAAACAAGCGTCCGCCAGGATGGGATGGCCTGCATATCGGTCGCTTCGTGTTACCTGCATGATTTTGATCTATACATTGGCTTGCAAGTCGCATGCATTGCTTGTTCTACATACCCCGCCGAATATGGTTAAACACTGTTTAGTTGACAGAGTCCCTTGGACGATTTTTTTCCTAAACAGATTTAAATTCATAGATTAGTTATTACATACATTTAAATACTAACTTCCTGACTTTGTCTTCGGCTGAGCTTGGCGTTCATTGATTCCCAGCGAGGCGAGACGTGCTGGCTTTTCCTTCCATTATAAGCCGCGTGTCCTTTCATTTATACACAGAATATACATCAAGGACAGCAGCGGAAAAAAAAAGTCCCCGGCCGGCGCACAAACTGCCCCGTCGCTATATTCTCAGAATATATAGGGGACGCCGCTAAACATCCATGATAATGTGCTTATCTCCCTTCGGGATATCAAGATTGTTTTTTCCTCCCCAATACTCAGAATTACCCAACTTAAAGAGAGCAAAGTGGTCTCTTCAGCTCGTCGGTCTGCTTCTCGTTTAATTTGTACCGATTTTTAACAAGCAAGACGTGGCCCAAAACCAAAAATAATCGAAGCACCTGGATAAGCAGCGCCTGCGTTCCCTCCGTAGACTCAAAAGGAATAAAAAAGAATGTGAGACGCACTTTAATGTAACGGAATGTATCTATTCTGTTATCCACGAGATGAGACTTGTGCTGTATAAGACATTCTTACTGCCCCATCGCAGGGTTAAATCGCCCGTCGCCCTGAGATATCTGTGATAATAGCGTTATGGAGGGACCTGCGCGGCTGGAAACAATCTCTAGCGCTAGAGGCTCATGCGCCGTCCACTAAAACAACACGGGGAGAGAACAGGAAACGGTTTACAACTTCCTGCTTGGGCTGACGGAGGAAGGGAACAGGAAGCGGCTTCCAACTTCCTGCTTGGGCTGACGCAGGAGAACAGGAAGTGGCTTACAACTTCCTGCTTGGGCTGGCGCAGGAGAGAACAGGAAGCGGCTTACAACTTCCTGCTCGGGCTGATGCAGGGAGAGAACAGGAAGCGGCTTACAACTTCCTGCTCGGGCTGACGGGAGGATTATGGGAAACGGAGGGGAATTTGCATAAAATTTCCTAGTTTTGCATTTGGTGGATATCACAGCCGGAAAATATACATCTAAAATAACTTAAAAACATGTTAAATAAAAATAATAACCAGCGATGGATTGCTTTTAGTGTTGGATTTAATTTATTGCAGATGTGACCATTTTACAAAGGGCTATCCAGCTGGTGGCCCATGGGCCAGATGGGTACTTCCTAGTTTTATTGAATTACTTTATTTCGGGTATTTTATTAATTAATTTACGCAGCGCCATCATATTCAGCAGTGCTGTGGAAAAAAAAACTGAAAAAAAAACCTCTATTCAGTTCCAACGTTTTTAAACGCCCCCCCCGACAGCACCCCGTACGTGCACCGCTACCCCATACAGGATCTAAATAGTTAATTCCGATTGCTGTAACATATTGCTGGATCTGGTTATAGGTAGAAGAGGCAAACGATATAAAAAAACGGTTATTGTGCTTATCCAGATGCCAAGATTACTTCTACACCAAGCCGTAACGCGGACACCACGGACCTGCATCACGGACCACGAGAATGGAATCCCGGGTCCCAGACCGCCGGCCGTCGCTGATTCCCAACGGTCACATTTCCTGGTTAGGTTTTAATATAATTGACTCTCAGCTGGACCCTCGTACAGCTATACAGATAATAAAGTCTTCCTCTCCCAAACTGGAGCTCCGGTCACCCCCTGACCCCAAAATGTCCTCGCATTAGGCTTGGACAGGCTCAGCGAAGAGGCTCTTGCCACCCAGCTCTTCGTGCTTATGGCCCTCAACTAAATCATGTCTAACTGTTCATAAACTCCAACAAGCACCTTTCATCTCGATCAAAGGCTCCTCAAACTATTTTCCATCATTCCATTCTCTTACCACCCCAAACATCACCAGGACCGGGCCCTAAATACCCCGCGTGGAACCGCGGCCCTGGTAAAGACCACTTGTTACGTCACCCAATATCTTCATTTACCTTCATCATCCTTCTCTCCAACCCAATTATTTCACTCAGTATAGAAGGTCCAACAAGAGTCATCGAGAGGTCCATCTGGATCTCCTGCGGCAGAAAGCGTCCCTTCCTTCTGACCGCATTCAAAGACGGAAACCCGATCACTAAAAAGCGCCCGCCGTCCGAAATCCCCCCAGAGGTTAACGAGAATTGTTTCTGCGACGCCACCAAGCTTTGTTATTACGATGGAAGAAGCCTATCGTCTTCGCAAGTGCATCGGCCCCCCGGAGTGAGGAGTGGATACCCCTCCGATGCAATAAAACTTCACGCCAAAAGCACATATAAGGTGCTGCTTAAAAAAACCCAAAATATATATACTGTATATATATATATATATCACCGTTCCCAGTGGTTCAAGTAAGCAAGAGTTGAATTGTAAGTTCTTTGGGCAAATGAATTGTTGTTTTTTTTTGTGCATTCCTATAATGTAGCGTAAACTAGCCTAAAATAATTCTGGATAGCCTCTGAAGTGCTGATTGGTTAAGTGCTAGACACAGGGGAAATGGCCGGGGAATCTCTAAAGAGGCAGGTCAAGAATGTCCGGACATACGCTAGGAGTCCCAAAGTATGGAGGATTGGGGAGAGCCACAGGATTTCTCTTTAAGTTGTCTGCATGCACAGCTCACGTCAATATCACGGCTAGCACACGTGCACGTGGGACCGGGGAGAAAGAATACTGTATGAATGCTATGTTACCCCACGTGTGTCAGTGGGCAATGATCCTTGTTGCCTCTGAGCCAGCGAATGGTTAGAAGCCCTGCTGAAGATCCAGAAAGAGCCTGGCGTGTCCTTCGTGCCGCTGTCACAACAGACCCAACAGTCTTCGTACGTCTCTCTCACTCCTCCATCGCGCCTCGCTAAGTGTCCGCTTGGTGAGGGTGAGGAACGTATTTCAGGGGCATCAGCCTATTCCGGCTGCCGGGGCCGCACCGAAGCTGCTCCGAGTGTGAGTGGTAGGCAAAATCCAGATGTCTCTGCTCGGCGTGAGGACGTAGAGGCTGAAGTTGTCTGGAAGGAGAGAGAGAGAGAGGAGAACGTTGATCTTATCGATGGTTTTGGAATGACAACGGTCATGAGAGACAGGCAGAGGTCTACACTTAATGGGAAGGGTTACTTTTAAATCACGTGGAGTGCGTCTCTTTTGTAACTTTTCTGATACTTTGTGTCAAAGGCAATAAAATAAGAGATTTTTGCCGAAACCTAAAGCCTTCAGAAAGGAAACCGAGCTGTTGGGACAATGGAGAGGTTTGTGTGGAGCACGGAGGTGGCTGATGGAATCTCCTGGGGCTGTATAAATAAATGTAACGTAATGATGTCACCGCCTCGTTTCTTTAATAATCATGGACCCATATGGCACATGCTTCGTTAGCACAGCGGCTAAAAACCTTTAGGTCCAGATTGCGGGACAAGGAACCGTCTACCCGCGGTGACCCCCAGCCGAGGTATTTTGGCAAGCAGGCGGCAAAAGCTCTGATTTTAGGAAATAAAACAGATTGATCAGCCTGACTCTAAAGAGAGAGGGGGGGGTTGCAGAAAATGTACCATGCAGGGCACCATGAAATAAGGATACAAGCGTCCCACATAACAAAGCTTCCGTCTAAAGAGCTTGCAATCTGTTACACTGTAATGCGTAGATTGTGGATTTTGTCGGTAGTAAGTAACGTAATGCACAAAGTAAACGGTAACTAGTCCTAAGAGCCATCATACCACTAATTACCTAATTATCTACTCACTGAGCATCAATCCACGAGGAACGAGCTCAGAAAAACCATACGGAGTGCGAGTTCTGGTTAACGTCACCCATCAATGACCCGTCAGCCATTGACTGGATGGCACAATGCCAACCCCTGCACCCATGTGTTGTAGAGGATCATGGCAGCCATTGTACCCTTGTACTATGTAAAGTAAAGATGGCGGGGGAAGCTTCTCTGCCGGGAGCCGGGCTGCTTACCGAGGACTCTGGGAACACGGTGACTCCGACGTCGCTCCTTCTTGGGCTCGGACCTCTTCAGTCTCTGGAGCGGCTTCTCCCCAGATCCCTGCGCTCACCGTCTGAGCCACCATGTGAAGGACAGATTTATCAAGGCTCAGCCAGCCGGAGGGCAGCCTAAAGCGAAATCACGAGCGCGGGCTTATAAAACATTTAAAACGCATCTGCGAGAGCAGCCAAAAAGGAAGGGGAAGCGAGGAGGGAACGGCCACCGACCATGCCTTTATCATAACTAAATTCAACAATTAAAACTATCAGTGTAATCGCTTTAAAGATAATACAATTAAAACATTAACGCACCCAGACTGGCAGCAGCTTGTGGCAGGGCCAGCATTATCTAATCACTTTTCTGTACTGAAGTCCTCTCCCTTCCCCCCATCATTACAAAAGCTGCCTGAACCGCCAACAATCAGCAGCTTAATATCAGGGCCGAGATAATTTAATGGGGAGGAATAATCATGCAGATCCTGAGAACAGGGAGTTCAGATGGCTGCTCACATGCTGTACATGTAAATATATATATTTATTGCTTAATTGAATTACATTATTTGCTCTCATTGTATTAAGCAGGGGTGGAACACCGTCCTAGTCCGGAGTTTGCGCACCTGTCCTCTCCCCCTCACCTGTTAGCCGGTTTGCTTTCCCTCGGTTGTCTCCGGGACCCAAATAAGTGGCCCCATTTCCTGGCCGGGCTGCTCTGTGCCTGCCTTGTGTCCTCTTTTGCGTCGGCTTCCGCACTCGGAACCCCAGGCTTTCTTCGTGGGCTTCCATTCTCCTTTCCGTCCTTCAGCTCATTGAGCACCGACTCTGGAGGACTTCCCATCCATGAGCGTTTCTCGTCCTTCTGCCCGTCACTGGCCACCTCCTTCTTACTGAGCCTTTCCCCTTCTGCTGCTTCCCGGCTGGGACAGGCTTCTGCCCCTTCCACCACTCCTTCCCGGGGCGGTGGGGCTTTCTTGGGTGTCCCGACGCTTCCCAACCTTCTCCGCTCCTGGCGAGTAAACCTGGCTGAATCCGTCGAGCCCTCTATGTAGACCTGCGAGCTCTGCATCAGCTGGTACCACCATCCTGCCTGTCTGTCTTTCTTCACCTCGACGTTATTGTCCTTCTTGTGGTCTTCCTCACTCTCCGCAGCTGCAGCCCCTTCTCCCGTCGGTCTCTCGACTCCCAGAACATCTGAGGCTTCCCTCGGCGCGCTCCCCTTCTCCGGGGTGCCCTGGTCCTCTTCCTCCCGGCTTCTCATCAGCTGAATGGTGGAGTGAACCGACTGCATCAGGTCCTGTTTCACCCGTAACATTTCTTTCTTCTGCTGCTGTTCTCGGCTCATCTGGATCAGGTGGTGCTCGAACAGGAGGTCCAGGTCAAAGGGTAGAAGGGACAGAGGCTGCAGAAGAAGCAAGAGCTCCTCGAACAGAGGCTGACAGACCCCATGGGACACAGACAGGAAACCCACCGGCTCGTAGTGAGCCCAGATAATATCTGCGGGAAGGAAAAACACAGAATAAAAATCTGTCTCGGGCAGCGTCTTTTGTGTGAGTTTGTAACCTGTCCATTTCTTTCTTATGTAACCCAGTGATTGATACAATTTAACTTATACACCCGATAATTCCCTGCTGCTTCTAAACACGGAATATCTGGAATGTCTCCATTTTAATTTCATATTCCCTATTCTAAGAGTCCATGGATTGTTCTCCTGTGTTTGATCGTACCAGCTCTGCTGGGCGACTATTCCATGACTCTATAACACCAGTATATTGCTTTCGTGGCATTCCGTGGCACTTACCTTCATGGTTATGCAGATGATTAAACCAGAACTCAAGTGACCTGATACTGAAAGAGAGAGAGAGAGAAAAGCTCTGTCACCGATGTAATAGAGAGGGGTTTCCCGGTACAATCAACCCTGATGGGTTTCTGCGCTCAAACTTAAGTTTATAGGACCTCAGAGGCCTTGATTCCATCTGAAAAAGAGACCTCTGAGGTCCTGACAGCTTATATAACTTTACTTTTAATGAATCTTGGACTTATTAAACCAAGTGCTTACTTGAGAAGACCAAAGATGAAGGCGTTGAATCTCAGGCTGTGGTTGGATAACTCGGAGTACTGGTTCACTTTACAGCACAAGCTGTGCAGGAGTTTGGTGGAAGGACCTTGGGGAGAAAATGAGAACACTTGAAGATGAACATCCAAGGTTACATGTCAAACTCGCAGTGAGAAGCACACGTATGTACACATGTATGTAAGATTCGTCCAGCATGCCCAGTTCATACCCAGTTGCGTTGACGCCTCCACTACCGTCCAGGGCACGTTCCTCCTCTGGCCGATGATGACGTCGAGGACCCAAGGCTTCAGCCCATCACACAGAATGTCCTTGACCGCTGGACACAGGTATTTCAGGACCAGGTGTCCGATGTTGGGGCTCACTGAGCTATTTCCCAGCTTGGCCTGGCAAACGAGAGCAAGAATGATAGTACGGGAGCCACAGCTATACCAACCGTCGACTAGATGGCGGCAGCCAACGTAAGGGGGGACGGGCTGCCTCTATGGTACTAGGGTAACCCTGAGCTGGTAAAAGGCCGCAGGTTGCAAGAGAATCTTCGTCTCCTCTAGTTCTCTCCAAAAATGTACTTTTTGACATTTTCTATAAATAAATGCTCTCGCAGGAAGCTCTGGCGCTTGCATCATAGAGATGATTTAGTCCTCCCCAGCCCGGAAGAGTCCCCCAGGTGCTGCGACTCTATCTGCACTGAGGGATTATGGGAAACAAATGGAAATATTTACATGAAGTGGATTTTTGGGTTTTTTTGGTGGACATCAGAGCTGGAAAATATTAACTAAATAATGCAAAAAATATAGATTTTTTTTTGTTGGAAAAAAGAATAATTATCTGTAAACCAAATCAAAACACAGCCCCATATTTAATTTAAAAAAAAATCCCAATTGCTTCGCTCCTAACACTTATTGGGGTTTTATCACTCAAGTTGTCTCTTACCCCAAAAACCAGGGAAATGGCTAAAAGCGTTGAATTTGAGGGTCCCATCGGGTTGAAAGTCTACATATCAATCCAGGTCTCCTCCATAATCTTCAAGAAGTAAAGTTCAAAGGGCACGATTCGCACGTCACCCTCTGGCCACAACTCCTTTTAGAGGGGTATCGGGGTACAAGCAATACTTATCAGCAAGCCTTCTCACTACCCCCCCTCTGCCCCTTCTCACTACCCCCCCTGCCCCTTCTCACTACCCCCCCTGCCCCTTCTCACTACCCCCCTGCCCCTTCTCACTACCCCCCCGCCCCTTCTCACTACCCCCCCTGCCCCTTCTCACTACCCCCCCTGCCCCTTCTCACTACCCCCCCTGCCCCTTCTCACTACCCCCTGCCCCTTCTCACTACCCCCCCGCCCCTTCTCACTACCCCCCCTGCCCCTTCTCACTACCCCCCCTGCCCCTTCTCACTACCCCCCCTGCCCCTTCTCACAACCCCCCCTGCCCCTTCTCACTACCCCCCCTGCCCCTTCTCACTACCCCCCCTGCCCCTTCTCACTATCTGCCCCTCTCTCTACTTCTCATTATCCTCACTTACCTCGATGCCGGAGTGGGAGCGGGATGCATCTGTCTTCCCGCTCTGCCGCGGCGCCGGCATTTCATGTTGAGCGCCGGAATATGATGAACATGAAATGCCGGCACCGCGACGGAGTCAAGGAGAGTGAGGGGCGCCGAGCGGTTGCTTAAAACCTCACGAGCGACCGATCGGTGCCCCTGCCCGGGACTTAAATTAAAGCATCGGTTTTTTTGTAAAACTTTATTTAACGTGAAGGATGTTAAATAAACTTTTAAAAAACCCTATGTTTTAATTTAAGTCCCGGGCAGGCGCACCTGTTGCCATAGCGCCCTGTGCGGCCGCACACCCCTATTGCCGGCCCTGTGTGTGGGAATGTTAGTGTGAGTGGCAATGTTAGTGTGCGCAGGGCCGGCCTTGGGGGTGTGCGGCCGCGCAAGGCGCCACGGCAACAGGGGCGCCTGCCCGGGACTTAAATCAAAGCATTGGTTTTTTTTTTGTAAAACTTTATTTAACGTGAAGGATGTTAAATAAAGTTTTAAAAAAAACACGATGTTTTCATTTAAGTCCCGGGCGGGCGCCCCTGTTGCCATGGCGCCCTGCGCGGCCGCACACCCCTAAGACCGGCCCTGCTTATCAGCATGAATGGGTCATACCTTCACCCCAGGGTCTCGGCTTGTTCCAAAGTGGGCAACGATCAGGTCGACGGCAACATTGACAGCTTTCACCAGCCCTGAGGAGGAAGAGAAGACGTTTACCACCGGATGACCGGACTCCGCGAGGGCCGCATCCGGTTTAATCACAAAGCACGGCGTTTCTGACCTCTCTTCTGTACGAGATCGATGGACACCGACTCGGCGCTCCCGTCCGGGGAGAGGCAGAACTCAGCCGGGGGCCGCTCCGTCAGAGAGAAGTAGTCCTGGAAGAAGTCACTGGAGCTGAGCGCTGATGGCTTCCCTGGTGAAAGGAATGAAAGGTAAAAATAATAGTTTCTGGATATCAGAGGAGACACCGTGTTTAACCCCTTAAATATATGATTCCAGTTAGATCCAACCATAATCTTTGACTGATCATAGGGCTTTTTCAATGGTTTGGGGAGGATCATGGGAATTGTAGTTAACCCATCTGTTCTGGTAGTTCTGGAGATTAGAGTTTTACGGCTGCTTTATTTTGGATACGCGGATCCTTACAGTTTACATCTGAAGAGGGGACCTCTGAGGTTTTATCGGTTTACGTGAATACCGGTCTGCTAAAAGTATCACAAATGTCCTTGGGGTGTCCTTGGGGTTCATACAGGGAGATATAAGCCTTAAGAGAATGTGAAGCTCAAAATATCCTCTAAACGCATGCAGCGAGCTCTGCCTTGTCTGTTACCCCCGGGGCATAAAGTAGTTATGGAGCTTCGCCCCCCCTCTAACCAGCTGTTGGCGCTGTCAGCTTCGCCCCAACCGGGGAACATGTATTTAGTTATTGCGAATAAAAGGTTTTTTGGAGGGTTTCAGATGTAGACTTAACACTAAAGCAAATGTTTCTGCTGATTTGATTGGTTGCTATGGTGATAAGACCATTTCCTAAACTTTGCACAATTACGCTTTAGTCCCATCATCGGCCCAAGGCTAACGCCGCTGTAGAATGTTTATGATTTTTCACATTTCATTCCCTCGCACGGAGCCTATACGTAGGGATAAGGCGGAGGAAGGCCGTTCGCACCGTTGAGTCGCGCATGTTG
The DNA here is from genome assembly GCF_027358695.1 of Spea bombifrons. NCBI lineage: Eukaryota > Metazoa > Chordata > Amphibia > Anura > Pelobatidae > Spea > Spea bombifrons. The sequence continues at coordinate 162,871,677 of NC_071087.1, read as the reverse complement.
GTTGATCCCGCTGTGCCCGTCGAAGAAATGGCCCCGGCGCGTTATCTTGGAGTCCTGCTTCCTGTCCAAGCTGCCGGACAGACCGGCTAACCCGTGAACGCGCTCCAGCCCCAGCGGGTTCCTGCGTCTATACTCCCTCCATTTCAAAGCCTGGGGGGACAGGTGATTGGCTAGATCATCCCCAAAAAAGGTGGCCAGTGAACGAGAGAGAAGCGGAGAGAGAGAGAGAGAGAGGAGAGAGAGAGAGAGGAGAGAGGAGAAAGAGGTTAGTGAGGCGTGAAGGTGAAGCAGTGAATGCAGCCCATAAGGATATAGATGCTGTACAGCGGGACGTGACTGTTAGCGGAGCGAGTAATTACTAAAACGTGTCGGATTTACAGCCGGATTATAAACTCCATCCGCCATTCAGGTCTATTCACATTTTTCTTGGCTGTCTATTTAGAAACAATGTGGGTCCAAAGAGAGGACCGATGATGTTTAAGACAGTCAGATTCATCTTAATGGTAACATAGACTGTTTCACACCACCTCGCATACAGAAATACTGGCATTCAGTACTCGGCTGTACAAGTGACATAATAATAATAATAATAATAATAATAATAATAATATAATATTAATACACTACAATGATTTGTGTGATGATTAGGATTATTATTATTAGTAGTAGTGATATTGGTAGAAGTAGTATTAGTACTAATAATAATGATAATAATACATTACATTTCATTTTATGATGATGATTACAATTATTAGCAGTAATAGTAGTAGTATTACTACTACTACTAGTAATAATAATAATAATTATACATTACAATGAATTTAAGGATGATGATTTAGTAGTAGTAATAATGATGATTATTAGTAGCAATATTATTAGTATTACTACTACGACTAATAATAATAATGATAATAATACATTACACTTCATTTTATGATGATAATGATGATTATTATTAGCAGTAATAGTAGTAGTATTACTACTACTAGTAGTAATAATAATAATAATTATACATTACAATGAATTTAAGGAAGATGATGATAAGTAGTAGTAATAATGATGATTATTAGTAGTATTACTACTACTACTAATAATAATAATGATAATAATACATTACACTTCATTTTATGATAATGATGATGATGATTATTATTAGCAGTAATAGTAGTAGTATTACTACTACTACTAGTAATAATAATAATAATTATACATTACAATGAATTTAAGGATGATGATGATTAGTATTAGTTATAATGATGATGATTATTAGTAGTATTACTACTACTAATAATAATAATAATAATGATAATAATACATTACACTTCTTTTTTTGATGATAATGATGATTATTATTAGCAGTAATAGTAGTAGTATTACTACTACTAGTAGTAATAATAACACTTATACATTACAATGAATTTAAGGATGATGATGATTAGTAGTAGTAATAATGATGATTATTAGTAGTATTACTACTACTACTAGTAATAATAATAATGATAATAATACATTACACTTAATTTTATGATAATGATGATGATTATTATTAGCAGTAATAGTAGTAGTATTACTACTACTACTAGTAATAATAATAATAATAACTATACATTACAATGAATTTAAGGATGATGATGATTAGTAGTAGTAATGATGATTATTATTAGTAGCAATATTAGTAGTATTACTACTACTACTACTACTAATAATAATAATAATGATAATACATTACATTTCATTTTATGATGATAATGATTATTATTAGCAGTAATAGTAGTAGTATTACTACTACTAGTAGTAATAATAATAATAATAATTATACATTACAATGAATTTAAGGATGATGATGATTAGTAGTAGTAATAATGATGATTATTAGTAGTATTACTACTACTTCTACTAATAATAATAATAATGATAATACATTTCATTACACTTAATTCTACGATGATGATGATTATTATTAGCAGTAATAGTAGTAGTATTACTACTACTACTACTAGTAATAATAATAATAATTATACATTACAATGAATTTAAGGATGATGATGATTAGTAGTAATAATGATGATGATGATTATTAGTAGCAATATTAGTAGTACTACTACTACTACTACTAATAATAATACTACTAATAATAAAAATTATACAATACAATGAATTTCATGATGATGATTATTATTAGTAGTAATAGTAGTAGTATTACTACTACTACTACTAATAATAATAATATTATTAATAATAACAATAAAGGAAGAATGAATATTACTAGATTACAATTATGTATTTAGACTATTGTTATTATTATCTATATTGGATAATAATAATAATAATTATTATTATTTTTTAATCATTATTATTTTTTTCAAGTAACTGCAGGTTTTTTTGGTGAACCAATATAACAATAAAACAAAGCATATCACCATTATTTTCACATGTTCTTGAGTACTGTGTGTGTGTGTGGGGGGGGTCTTTTTGGTCCACTTTGAGATTTTAATCCCAAACCAATTCCATAAAAATGATGTCATACTGTATGTCACTCAGAATGAAAGCGATCACACAGAATGTACCATGTAAGAGGCTTAGGGGGCTATGTTAAAAGCCACCCAAAGGTATTTTACAAAAATTAGGCAAAATTGGGGCTTTTTGTTCTCGAGGTACAAATTGATATTTATATAATGATGGTGAAGTAACTCATACCATTAACCGGCCGTAACAGAGCGATATTCTCGGAGCTCAGTTTGGAATTTTGCTCTTCGCTCTTGGCAGGCAAGTTCTGGCTGCTCTCGCGCAGGATTGTGTTCAGCAGAGGCAAGGAGGCAATCGGAGGAAGTCCGTGCTTGGACACTTGTGTGCTCGGTTCCTTCAGCGGCTCTCGCTTTGCCACCGACCTCTGAACCTCCTTTTTGGGGGAAATTTCGTACTTCCGAGTTGGTTTGGCAGCCCCTGGGAGGGTAGTCCCTCTGGCAGGCGATGCTCTGAAGGGCAAGAGGTTGGCAGAAAGGGGACAAGACTGGCTTCGGGGGGGTAGTGTTTCCTTGGCTTTCTCCGGGGAAGGAGAACTAGAAGAACCAGAGACCATGCTCTGGAAAAACATGGCATTGTTCCTGATGGGAGAGTAACTGCCCAAAGGAGACGGACGAGTCGTATCAGGAGCCGGCTTCTTATTTTGATCTTCTTTGACGCTGGTGCTCACCCCATCCAGGCACAGCTTCCGTGGTACATTGATCACCTTGGCATGGCTGCCGGTTGCCTCCTTGGGTCCCGAAAGTGACATCGGCGCCGACGACTGTGTGTCGCAGACATTGTTTTGGCTGGACGATCGGCTGCCGGACAGGCCATAGAGCTGGGACAGGCTGGCGGTGAAGCGGCTGTGCAGAGGCCGTGTCTTGGGCTTGCTGAAGTGATGCTGGAACACAAAAGGCTGGATGGGCAATGTGGTGGGACGCTGATCCTTGCTGTAGCGGAAAACGGGGTTGACATCGGCACCGATTCCTGTGAAGGCAGAGAGGTCAGGGTTATATACGGAGGTGAAGATATCGCTCATTGCAGATCGACGAAACCTCGTTAACTACACGATAGAACCTTAAGAACATCGTCATAACGTTTCCTCACCGTCAGTCACAGACTGTAGTTACATAGACTTTCAAGACCTCGAGTAGATTTTTCCAGATACAAAATGTACCAAGCAAATACCCCCCGGAATCACAAACTTCTCACGGTCAATAACACATTACACGGCAGAAAATTATACTATTGTTAATGTTGAATTTTAGTTAAAAATGTGGGTGCTGACCGCCGGCAGGTTTAGCTTTGCTGAGAAACGGTGGAGAAAATCGGCATGTTAGTGTAATATTTGGGAAGTATCGGAGGAGAGCGCACTGTGCGCACGCACCGCTCTCTGCACATCCGACGCAGCGACGGGCATCGCGGAGGCAAACAGAATAAAACTGTTCCTCTTGGGTTTGAGGGGCCCAACTCATCCAATGCAGGGGCCGGCACTAAATCAGACTATTACAGTCACTCCACTGCAACCCTTGCCGGGTTGTTCCTAAAGGAACTGGGATGCCAGCCCGGTCCGAACCTTCCGGAAATCAGCCTTTCAGTGAATTCACTAAGCTACCCCCAACCCTCGCAAATCACCCAAGTTTGAATTCTGCTTAACTTGGGAATTAGTGAATAAGCTGCAGTGTTTTACCCTAAATCACTTTCTTTTACCCAAACTCCATATGGACACTTTGTTTTTTACAGGGGAGTCAAGAGGGGCGCAGGGATAGGGGACCAAAGAGGGACTGGCCAAATTAAATAGGGGAACTTGGCATGTCCAAAACAAAAAAGGTTAAAGCAATTGTAAAAGGCAAGGAAACTTTCCCAAGTAAATATATCTTTTTATTAGTTTGTGTTTTATATATATTTATGTCTTCATATATAATATTATTATTATCTTTTATTTATATAGCGCCAACAGTTTACGCAGCGCTTAATACAATATATAAGTTCAAAGGGTCTGACAAGACGAGAATTGACAGACTGAGACAAACCGATACATTAGGTGGAGAGACTTGGCTCACAGGCTTACAATCTTGAGGGAATGGGGTGACAAACATAAGGCACAGAGAAAGGGTGAGAGGTGGTGCGGGGGGTATAAGGCACAGAGAAAGGGTGAGAGGTGGTGCGGGGGGTATTAGTGACGGGTGAGAGGTAGTGTGGGGGGTATAAGGCACAGAGAAAGGGTGAGAGGTGGTGCGGGGGGTATTAGTGACGGGTGAGAGGTAGTGTGGGGGGTATAAGGCACAGAGAAAGGGTGAGAGGTGGTGCGGGGGGTATTAGTGACGGGTGAGAGGTAGTGTGGGGGGTATAAGGCACAGAGAAAGGGTGAGAGGTGGTGCGGGGGGTATTAGTGACGGGTGAGAGGTAGTGTGGGGGGGTATAAGGCACAGAGAAAGGGTGAGAGGTGGTGCGGGGGGTATAAGTGACGGGTGAGAGGTAGTGTGGGGGGTATAAGGCACAGAGAAAGGGTGAGAGGTTGTGCGGGGGGTATTAGTAAGGGGTGAGGGGTAGTGTGGGGGGTATAAGGCACAGAGAAAGGGTGAGAGGTTGTGCGGGGGGTATTAGTAACGGGTGAGAGGTAGTGTGGGGGGTATAAGGCACAGAGAAAGGGTGAGAGGTGGTGCGGGGGGTATTAGTAACGGGTGAGAGGTAGTGTGGGGGGTATAAGGCACAGAGAAAGGGTGAGAGGTGGTGCGGGGGGTATTAGTAACGGGTGAGAGGTAGTGTGGGGGGTATAAGGCACAGAGAAAGGGTGAGAGGTGGTGCGGGGGGTATTAGTGACGGATGAGAGGTAGTGCGGGGGGTATAAGGCACAGAGAAAGGGTGAGAGGTGGTGCGGGGGGTATTAGTGACGGGTGAGAGGTAGTGTGGGGGGTATAAGGCACAGAGAAAGGGTGAGAGGTGGTGCGGGGGGTATTAGTGACGGGTGAGAGGTAGTGTGGGGGGTATAAGGCACAGAGAAAGGGTGAGAGGTGGTGCGGGGGGTATTAGTGACGGGTGAGAGGTAGTGTGGGGGGTATAAGGCACAGAGAAAGGGTGAGAGGTGGTGCGGGGGGTATTAGTGACGGGTGAGAGGTAGTGTGGGGGGGTATAAGGCACAGAGAAAGGGTGAGAGGTGGTGCGGGGGGTATAAGTGACGGGTGAGAGGTAGTGTGGGGGGTATAAGGCACAGAGAAAGGGTGAGAGGTGGTGCGGGGGGTATTAGTGACGGGTGAGAGGTAGTGTGGGGGGTATAAGGCACAGAGAAAGGGTGAGAGGTTGTGCGGGGGGTATTAGTAAGGGGTGAGGGGTAGTGTGGGGGGTATAAGGCACAGAGAAAGGGTGAGAGGTTGTGCGGGGGGTATTAGTAACGGGTGAGAGGTAGTGTGGGGGGTATAAGGCACAGAGAAAGGGTGAGAGGTGGTGCGGGGGGTATTAGTAACGGGTGAGAGGTAGTGTGGGGGGTATAAGGCACAGAGAAAGGGTGAGAGGTGGTGCGGGGGGTATTAGTAACGGGTGAGAGGTAGTGCGGGGGGTATAAGGCACAGAGAAAGGGTGAGAGGTGGTGCGGGGGGTATTAGTGACGGATGAGAGGTAGTGCGGGGGGTATAAGGCACAGAGAAAGGGTGAGAGGTGGTGCGGGGGGTATTAGTGACGGGTGAGAGGTAGTGCGGGGGGTATAAGGCACAGAGAAAGGGTGAGAGGTGGTGCGGGGGGTATGAGTGATGGGTGAGAGGTAGTGTGGGGGGTATAAGGCACAGAGAAAGGGTGAGAGGTGGTGCGGGGGGTATTAGTGACGGGTGAGAGGTAGTGTGGGGGATATAAGGCACAGAGAAAGGGTGAGAGGTGGTGCGGGGGGTATTAGTGACGGGTGAGAGGTAGTGTGGGGGGTATAAGGCACAGAGAAAGGGTGAGAGGTGGTGCGGGGGGTATTAGTAACGGGTGAGAGGTAGTGTGGGGGGTATAAGGCACAGAGAAAGGGTGAGAGGTGGTGCGGGGGGTATTAGTAACGGGTGAGAGGTAGTGTGGGGGGTATAAAGCACAGAGAAAGGGTGAGAGGTGGTGCGGGGGGTATTAGTGACGGGTGAGAGGTAGTGTGGGGGATATAAGGCACAGAGAAAGGGTGAGAGGTGGTGCGGGGGGTATTAGTGACGGGTGAGAGGTAGTGTGGGGGGTATAAGGCACAGAGAAAGGGTGAGAGGTGGTGCGGGGGGTATTAGTGACGGGTGAGAGGTAGTGTGGGGGGTATAAGGCACAGAGAAAGGGTGAGAGGTGGTGCGGGGGGTATTAGTGACGGGTGAGAGGTAGTGTGGGGGGTATAAGGCACAGAGAAAGGGTGAGAGGTGGTGCGGGGGGTATTAGTGACGGGTGAGAGGTGGTGTGGTGGTTGTCTCAATGACAAGGAAGTTCTAGCAGCTAAGGTGGAGCGGCTTCTCTGAAGAAGTGGCTTTTAGATTCCAGAGATATGGGGGCAGCTCGAGTGAAATCTTGTAGACGGGAAAAGGAAGAGGTGATAAGTGAGGAGGAGAGCCTTTTATTAGTTATAATATTATTATAAATACTAACAATAATACTATATTACTATTAGTTATCATATTATTAATAATGATAACAATAATACTATGTTAGTTAGAATATTAACCTATTTATAATAATACTATAACTTATAGTAATAAGACTATATTGCTATTAGTTTATAATAATATTATAAATAATAACAATAATACTATATTACTACTGGTTATAAAAGTATTATAAATACAAATAATAATAATATAACTAATAGTAGTATAGTATTATTGTTATTATTTATAATATTATACCTAATATAGCGTTTGTGTTATTATTATTTATAATAATATAACAATAATACTATATTACTATTAGTTATAGTATTATTATAAATAATAATAATAATATATTAGTTATAATATTACTAACATTACAGTAACTAATCTCTGGTAAAAGGAATCGGGATGCCTAAAGAGCTGATTCTACTTCACGTGTATTGTACAGCGCTGCGGTATATGATGGCACTGTATCAAATAATCTGATATAAATAATAATTATGAATAATAATATGAGACATTGGCGAGGATTTTTCTGTCTGGTTAGAAATAACAAGACGGCTTTCCATCCGGCTCCGCTGGGGAGTTCTTCGGGGGAGGGGGGATCGCTCGGGTTACGGAGAAAAGAGAAGATTTACATTCAAGGGGCTGTTACATTTGTTACAATTCTGTTTCTTTTTCTTTCATTTTAGTTTTTAAAGCATTACAGTTTAAGAAAGAAATGAGAAAAAAAAAAAACTTTTTTCTACTTTTGGGAACACAATCAGGGAGAACGATCCCCGCAGCATAATAATTACATGGGGGGGAGGGGAAGAGGGATCAACTTCTCAAGGGCAATTCTTAGCGGTCCCAAGGATCATTCGTATCAACCCGAAACTGTCTGATACGTTGGAGGTGGCTCCAAGCCGTAGATAACACATCGATTTCACACGTAAGAGATTTATCTTATAGATTCCATACGAATATGTGACCTCGTACACGCGGTATATCCAACACGCACACAAACGCACACAGATACTGTTTGAGGGGCAACCATGAAAAGATGTCATTTTATTTATCCGTTATTTAAAGGGGAAGTCTCACGGGGGGGAAAAAAACATTTCAACAGGCGTCATGTACGGTGCCGGCACTGACAAAAAACCCGGTCTGATTTCAGTCCTTTATCTGCAGACCTGGATATTGTCAGATGTGATGTTTTGGGTGACGCTTCCGGCTCAAACACTGTACTGAGTCGAAATGTTAGAAAAAAAAACCCCCCGATAGTTCAGACTTTCCACGTTTAGGGTCCTGGTGCGAGCTCATAGTCACTCGACTCCGATGATTGGGAAAACGAGTAATACGATGATGATGATGATGAACTCTCTTCAGGATCCGGCTGACTAGGGTATATGTCCTCATATCTTGGAGGTGGCTCCGAAGGGGTCGGGTCGTTGATGTATTCTACTCTCGGCCCCCATCGCCATGGAACGGTGTGTACGTTTTCCCCGTCTCTTCCGCCGGAATCACGGTCGCCCCTTTCAAACAGGATGCTGTCATAGGAAGGAGGGTCCCTGCTCATTGGCCGATCATGTCCTCCTGCAAAGTGTGGAGGTGGGGCTGACGGGAACGTGAAGACTTCGTCACCCACCCTTACAGGAAGCGGCAGATATCTGCAGGCTTCTGGGTCCTCCTCAGAGTCGCCGTCCCGACGGTCTTTACTCAGACAGATAGCCAGGCAGTAACACAAGACGATCAGTACGATTACGATTGTCTGCAGTAAGGGAGTTTCACAGACTTTTGGGGGTTTGTCTGTGTTGGATACCGGCTTGCAGGCTGGAAACACAAGTCCTGGGATACAAATCAGTACCACGCAAGCCAGCAACAGCATCCCGAGTATTACGAACTGCACAAACTGCCGGCTTTTCCCGCAGAGGAAGCTGCTATCTGGATCCGTCGGGTCTCCTTCTAATTCCCTCCTTCTCCTGTCTCGTTTGGCAGTAAACTCTGCCATCATTAAACATGCCAGCCCTAACCCGGCAAGTACCGGGCCCGTCACCTTGTAGGCGATACAGCTGTCGGACTGGCATGTCGCGAACCCATAGACAGAAAGTAGAGATCCGCCGCATAAGAGCGCCCAGCCAAACACAAACAGCGTGAATGTTATACTGCTGCTTGTGCGAGGGCCAGGAGTGCCGAAGCAAGTGCGCTCCATGACGGCTGAAACGTGTACCTGTCGGGTGTCAGTCAAAGGTGTTCAGGTGCAGAGACTCGCGCCTATGTGCCGGCTATTGCGTCACACGAATGAAGGCCTTTTAATCTCTGCCTATTTTGTCTTTTTAAAGTCAATAGAAATGGCGATTTCGCTGCCTGTCGTGGACAGGTAACTGTTATGCTCAGTACTGCTACTGCTCACAATCTGAAACAACCAGAGTGTCTGGATGCGCTTTTACAGAACATCACAGCATTGTGATGTCACAGCACTATGACATCACAGTCAGGGCAGGCTGTACCACAGTGCAAAGACCATAGGGGTGTTCTGTCCTGCTTCCAAATATCCTCAGGGCCAATACAGCTGCCGCTTTCACAAATGACAGTGTTTTATTCCACCCCCCACCCCCCTAACACGAAGTGGTTTGTTCCAAAGAGACTTTCTGCAGTGTTAAGAAGTAAGGGCTTCATAGAAATACTTGTAACTTGTTAATAGATACAATGTTGAGGATACTTGGACAGAAGAAGAAACACTGTTTACACGTAATAAAAGGCAATTAACCCTTTAACCCCTTAAGGACCGGGCTCATTTTTCGTTTTGTACCCTGTGGGACCGCAGCTGTTTTGACACTTTTGTGGTGCTTGTGTTCAGCTGTAATTTTCTCCTCACCCATTTAGTGTACCCACATAAGTTATATATTGTTTTTTTCAGGACAAGATGGGCTTTCTTCGGATACCATTATTTTGATCGTATCATCTTATTTACTATAAAAAAAATAAAAAAAACATGGTGAAAAATTGAAAAAAAACACATTTTATGACTTTTATTTGAAAAATCTTTCACTCACCTAAAAAAGCAAGTAAAAAAACTAGCTAAATAGATTCTACTACTTGTCCTGAGTTTAGAAATACCCAATGTTTTTATGTTTTTTTGCTGTTTTTTGTAAGTTATAGGGCAATAAGTACAAGCAGCGTTTTATGATTTCCAAATCTTTTTTAACAAATCTGGTCATTCTGCCTCCATCTCCTCTTTGGAAGATCTTTGAAGCCAGTTAACTCAATTTAACCCCCTCAAACCATATATTTTTGAAAACTAGACACCCCAGGGTATTCCAAATGCTGTTATTTTAACCCTTTCCATGCACCAATTATAGAACTACACTTTGTCAAACTTTGTAATAGTCATTTTTTTTATTTTTTTTTCACACAAATTGTACTTTAGTTATAGATATACAGGTCCTGATATATGTCACTGTAAAACAACCCCCCAATATGTGTTCAGGAACATCTCCTGAGTACAGCGATACCCCACATGCATGGGTTTGTCAGATTGTTTGGCTGGTAAAAGGCTACTTTTGGGGCATGCGTAATCCAGGTGGTCATTTGGTCATTGTGCCTCCATCTCCTCTTTGGAATATCTTTGAAGCCGGTTAACTCAATTTAACCCATTCAAACCATATATTTTTGAAAACTAGACACCCCAGGGTATTCCAAATGCTGTTATTTTAACCCTTTCCATGCACCAATTATAGAACTACAGAAGTAGTAGTTGTCAAACTTTGTAATAGTATTTTTTTTCCACACAAATTGTACTTTAGTTATAGATATACAGGTTCTGGTATATGTCACTATCAAACAACACCCCAATGTGTGTTCAGGAACATCTCCTGAGTGCAGTGATACCCGACATGCATGGGTTTGTCGGGTTGTTTGAGATTTAAAATGCCACATTTGGGAAGTGCGCTTTTTTACTCCATTTTGGTCAGTCTGTACCTATGCCCTATCTTTGAGCTTGGCCACTCCAATTTACCCCATCAGCCATTTTTTTTATATATTAGACACCCCTTGGGTATTTGAAGTGCTTTTATTTTAACTCTTTGTTGAGATTTTTGAGAAATTTTAGCACTTGCTCAAAATAATAAACTTTATTTTTTTATTTTATTTTATTTTTTTAATACTTTTTTTATATTTTTTTTTTACACATTTTGCAATGTACTGGATGGTTCATCTAGTGACATCACTGCATAATTATTTTTAAATGTTAGCACATTTTTTTTTATTTTTTTTCCATTTTTTATTTTTTTTAATTTTTTTTTTGAATATTTTACTAATCACATAGTGATTAGAAAGCTGGGCTCCATTGACTTGCATGGTTGAATGCAGTACCTGTATTCAACCTGCAAGTGGAGCCAGAGTTCTCTAGAGGGTCTGGAGACCGTCTAGCTAACTCTATCATCTTTATTGTTTATTTTCCCGGGCCGCCGCCATCTTGCTTGATGGCGAAGATCACCGGCAGCTGCGGCTGTGACCGCTCTCCGGAGCGGTCACAGCCCATCCAAAGGTAAGTGTTTGGTGTCGCTGGATGCCTCCTGATCGAGGCATTCCAGCGACACCATTTAAGTTTAGGAGGCGATCGTCGATCGCCTCCTAAACGCTTTTAAAACGGGCGTCCGCCGCCATACAATGTATGGCGGCTGTTGACGCCCCGGGGAGGGGCCAGACATGGCCCCCGATGCCGATCTCGGCGTTACTGAATGCCTCGACATCGAGGCATTACAGTAACGCCGTTTAAGCGAAGAAAGTGATCGTTGATCACTTTCTAAGCTTATTTTATTTTATGACGGTTCAGGACCGTCAAAGGTCATTTAGCGACCTTCATGTCATGACGGTCCTGAACCGGCAAAGGTCGCGAAGGGGTTAAGCACCAGACTGTTTTGTTTTTTTTTTGTTACCCTTCGTGACCGAGGATGTTTTGACACTTTGGCGGCGCTCGTGTTTAGCTGTAATTCTTTTCCATTTAGTGAACCCACACAAGTTTCATATATATATTTTTTTCAGGACAATTTTCTAAAAAATGATGAAAATTGATGAAAAATTGAAAAAAGCACTCCCCCCCCCCACTCATCAATGTCATATGTTACAGACTGTGCCCCGGAGTATGCGGGCTGTATCCACTAAATGACTGAGGCTGCCTTATCCATACAGATATATGGACGGGCTGCCTGCGGGAGACGGAAGCCGCGGGGCGACCCCCTTCCACCCCCTGTAAGTTGTACAGTCACGTGTCTTTCGATGGAAAGTGAGTTAATGCAGCCCGGTATATGAGTATCCAATCCCCGCCATTGCGATAACATATTATAAATAACGTGTATCCCTTCTGCAGAGTGGCATATAGGGGGGTATAAGACATATCAGGGGGGCACAGTGGAATACAGGGGGTATAAGACATATCAGGGGGGCACAGTGGCATATAGGGGGTATAAGACATATCAGGGGATATCAGTGGGATTGAAAGCCGCCAGCTCCTCCGGCCGCCGGCGCCTAATGAAATGAAAGGGGCTGGCGTGCATGCACCGCACCGCCCAATGGCCGTTCCTCAGCACTTCGTCCCATGTCTTAAAAGGGGTGGGAAGGCAGGGTGGGATATAGGGGTATAAGGCATTTCTGGAGGCAGAGTGGCATATAGGAGGGTATAAGGCATTTCTAGGGGCAGAGGCCTTTTAACACTTTTGCTTTTTGGTATTTTAATAGAAATAATGTGACAAAAATAATGTTTTATAGTTATTTGTACGCCAAATAGTGTGACGCGGGTGTGTATAAGGGGTGCGTGTGGGTATAAGAGCGCGACCGTGAGATAAACTATATGGGGCCGCTCTCCAAATGTTTCCAGGGCTGCTTTTCAGTCCCAGTCCGGCCCTGGTGTTTGGGTAAATGTAGCTTTTATTATAATGTCAGTAAAATAGGAAGGCGATTAGAGAAATGCCAGTGTCATAATGAGATCCAATCACAGATGTTAATGTCAATTTTCAGTTTTTTATTCTGCAGTTTGTTCATTAAATTATTTGAAATAAAAAAAAGGGCATATTGTTTTGTTTTTTTTACTTTCTGGCTTTTCTGTAATTCGGCCGGATGGTCTCAGGGGCCGCTGTAACAGATCCTGTCGGTCATTTTCCCCTTAATGCCCCACGGAGAAGGACACCGTATACTCCGTATAAAACGCACATGGTATATATTTAATGCGTAAGGGGGGGTGAGATATCATGACAAGAGACACTCGATCGCAGTAACGGTTTCTGAGACGCCTGCGATTAGCAGCATCTGCGGAATGTGACCCGGGCAGAAAAATACGGAAAAAGCTGAATCAGCAAATTCTTTTCTGCTGATAAAACATTAAAATCTGCATTAAAATTAGGATATGGATAAACTAAAGCAGGTGCCTTCCGCCTTGGGCTGAGAATGATGGGGTTTGAAATACCATTGGTTAAATAGTGTCCCGGTGTCTGTGTATTAGGAGGGGGTGCGGGGTCCGTGACCCGGTGTCTGTCTATTAGGAGGGGGTGAGAGGTCCGTGTCCCGGTGTCTGTGTATTAGGAGGGGTGTGAGGTCCATGTCCCTGTGTCTGTGTATTAGGAGGGGTGTGAGGTCCGTGTCCCTTGTCTGTGTATTAGGAGGGGTGAGGGGTAGGTGTCCCGGTGTCTGTGTACTTGGAGGGATGAGGGTCCCGATGTCTGTGTGTTAGGAGGGGTGAGAGGTCCGTGTCCCGGTGTCTGTGTATTAGGAGGGGTGAGAGGTCCGTGTCCCGGGGTCTGTGTATTAGGAGGGGGTGCGGGGTTCGTGACCCGGTGTCTGTGTATTAGGAGGGGTGAGGGCTAGGTTTCCGGGTGTCTGTGTATTAGGAGGGGGTGCGGGGTCTGTGTCCCGCTGTCTGTGTATTAAGAGGGGGTGCCTGTCCCGGTGTCTGTGTATTAGGAGGAGGTGCATGTGTTGGACAGTGTTTTTGCCCCGGGGCCGGGTTTCGTCACTTTGATCACCTGGCACTGCGAGGACGCGCATGTTCGAGGTGCGGTTCCATAAATAACATTCCTCATCACAGAGAGGCAGCTGTGGGATGACGGCCCAGGAATGTCTGTGTGATGAGCTGCTGCGGTGGAACGAGGAAGCAGTGCCGGTCACGTGGTCTCAGAACACAATTCATTTATTTATAGAGCGCCTGCAGAGGCCATAGCGCTGCTACAAGGGCGAAAACTGACAACATGCAAACTGGACCATAACAACTGCAACTCCTACGACACACAGCCAGCAACTGGACTCGGCAGCTGCGTGTGAGAATACAGCACTGCCAGGCGATGGGATAACACGGCGGCCACGGGGCGGAAAATACCGGAAACCATTAAAGCCCAAATTTACATAAATTATACAAACAATTTACAATGTAGCTTTACTTCAAAGCACTGGAACACCATATCTCCCAAGTGTCCCTGTTTAATATGGCCAGTCTCTCACCAAACCCGTGATGCCCCACTTTCCTCCGCTGACCACCCTCCTTCCCCCTCTGATACCCCTCTATGAGTTCACGAGCCGACGTAAAATCGCTGAATTCCTCCGATGCGCGGCAAAAACGGCGGCCTCCGTGCCACATCGCCAAAAAACACAACAAATTGATCTGATGAGCCGACCCCAGACTGTGTGACCCCGAGAATCTGCCCCTTCACCCTGAGATGGGGGCAAAAACCCTGAGAGCTCCCAGGCATTAAGTCAGCAAGAAAAATGCATCTTTAACCTTACAAGAGAGGTTTTTTAATAAATTGCCGCAAAGTGAGGTCTCGCATTTGACGCATTCCACTCGAGAAACGCAAACTAAGCAGTTTTACGTAATCCACCAAAAAACGCTGCCTGCGCGGCACTATCCCCCGTACAGAATTATCAAGTAAACAATAGAACGGAATGTCAAGATTTAATATTTGTTAATGAAAACACAGAGAAATGAAGCCGTAATCTCTTTCAGTGAGTATTAAAGCTGCAGTTCCATCTGCTCTGCTGAATTTAACACTTTTCTAAACACTGCATCGCTATAGGTTATAATTTATAAGTCAAACCGGCTCATTCACTATTTTCCAGGGATGCATTAATTGCCTGGCACTCATAGGCTGTTGCCGTAGAAACTATTTTATCATATATTATAATTAATACAAGAAACATATTAAATTATTCTAATTTTTATTATTATTTTTTCATTATTTCATTATTTATTTATTTATTATTGAAGAATACAGACCATGTATTTTTCCTCCCCTTTGGGTACCAGGTCTTGCCCTTTGGCTACCAGGTCCGGTTCTCTGGATAAGTTCTAGAATCATTTTTCATATCTCAATAACTTCTCGTTTACTTACCGTCGCCTTTTATCCTCAGGTCTCTGGGTAGGAAATTGAATCCGGAACCCGCAGACTCTAGAACGTCACAAAGCAGGGGCCGTTCCGTTTCTCCGCTGCTGCTCTCTGACATCTGGCTGACGCCGGGGGCCGGATTGGAGTTGGTGGCTTTGGCGTCTCCGCCGTCGCCCGTGCACCCCTCGCACGTACGGCTCATGCAGTGCATGAAGGACATCGGTGGGAGGCTGTGACTGCGGAATTCTCCTCGCTCCGACATTCCATCCTTTCGCAATTCCGGGATAGGCGAGAACTCCAAGGAGGAATCCCCGCTGCTTTTGACCGGAGGGCTGGTGCCATTCCTCTTTCTGCTCTTAGCTAGCTCCAGGAATGACGTGACCCTCTTCGGCGATGATTCCCGGCCAGTGCCGACCTGGCCCTCGCTTAGTTTAACCGGACAACTCATCATACGTTCCAAAGATCCCAACCGATTGGTGGGGCTTTTCTCCAAGCTGCGGTCGTAACTCCGGGAGCGCTGCCTTCCAGCGTTAAAGTTTGGAGGAGACACGTTGACATAAACTTGTCCTTCAATGATGTCCGATTTTGACCGTTCAATGGGTCCTTTGGGGGCGTTTGTGTCCGAACTGCTTTGCGGCTGCTGGAAGAGGAAATATTCCGTCGGTTGCGGCGGGCTACACTTGGTGTGATCATCCGAGCAGCTGGTGATGGACGAGCCGGCTGGACTTGGAGACGACTGAGATGACAAATCACACGTGACCAGTTTATAGTAATTCTGAGTGGCCACCACCAGCCTGGCCTGGCTTTGAAAGCAGGAAGTCAGGTCCGAACTTTCTGCCGGACACGGCACTGACTCGCAGTGGAGGTGGTAAGAATTGCAGTTGGCATCCAGCACGGGAGAAGACGCATGGTGGTAACATCCGCAAGGTTTTCCTTGGCCTTCTTGGATATGCGAGTCGCAAGACATCTTAGATTCGGTGGGTGAGGCCTGCAGGTCAAGATAGAAGGCTCCTGTGTCGGGGTGACTGCAAAACGAGGAGTCGCAGGACAGACTCCCCGAATTCATGTTGGATCTGGGCTGTCCGTTCATTTTATTGTATAAGGTGCTGAAGTTAACGAGGATTCCGTCTGAACTATTGCAAGACGAGTCGCTGACGTAGCTCACCTGCTGGTCCATCTCCGACTGGCTCGAGGCGCTGTAGCACCTGCAGTGTCGGAGGGTCTCAAACCCGTTACAGCTGCACTCTCTGCTTTGCAGGAGATCTTGGCTCCCCAAATCTGAGCTCTGGTTCCAGTCCAGAGAAAAGCTAGGACCCCCATGTTGAAGCCATTGCCGCTCCTCGTTCGCCTGCTCGGCGGAGACCTGATTACCGTTGCTTCCTTTCTGTAGGCCATTAAGAGGATCCTTCTCTTCTTGACCTTCCACCAACCCCGACCTTTCAGACAACATCCAGGGCTTGGCGATGGGCGGATGATCGTGGAGATGGAAAGGCGGCAACGCCAGCTCTTGGATGCCGAAAGCCGATTTGGGTCCAGCCGAGGTGCGGTGGAGATGGAAGGACTCCTCCACGGGATTTCCGCTCGGGATGTTGTTCTCCACCTCTTCGTTTGGAAGGAATGGGTTGTGGCGCTTCCTGGTCGTCGGCCCCTGCGAGTCCTCCTCGTTCTTGGGCTTCTTCTCTCTCATGGGCGGCTCGGAAGCCTGTATTAAGCTGCTGTACACCGAGGAGTCAGCCTGCGCCAGGTCCCTCTCGGGAAGAGACGTGGTCCTTGTAATTCCGAGATCATTCTGGCCATAAGTATGTGACCTTTTGGAATTCGGGCAACGCTGTCTATCTGGCACCTGACAATGCACCAGAGGGATGTGATGAACTATCAAGGTTTCTCCGGCAAGTTTGGGTGGGCTATCCATGGTGGGCTCTCCCTTTTAGGACATTGGGTGGAATCCAGAGGATAAAGCAGGTAAAATGAAAAACATGGCAACGAAGGAGATATCTAAGGAGACAAAAAGACACGGAGACCGGTTAGCCACAGACCCCGTCGTCTCTTGGACCAATATGGCCGCACTTCTTACTATAAACGTTTAGGGCCAGTTCTCTGCCAAAGAGTAAAGTTAGGATGGATTCCAGGCTCCTACTCCCCCCTCCCCCACCCATATAACGATCAGAAATACATTGTTTCAAGTTATGAGTGGAGAGGAACAACAATGAAGATGAGACTGATGTGACATGTCAGGCGAAACATTACGGCACAATATTCATACAAAATATTAAAACGCAGGCGGGGGAGGGGGATACGATACACGCTGGAGGCACATCATCCAATCCTGTCCAAGATTCACATACAAAAACACAAAAGGAGCCTAGAAGAGATCCAGTCTGGTTTAACATGTGCTTAACATTCTGGTTACTCGGAATTACAAGCAAAACACAAAAAATATTCTGGCAGTGACCCAGAATTGTTAAATCAGAGAAGCCCCTCCAATGAAGAAAGGGGGCCACAAAAACCATAATCTACATGCAGGACCCCCTAGACAGACAAACACGCGGGGACCCAGGAGCCAACACTCACTAGAGGGTACGAATGATAAATGTGTACTTAAAGAGCCGTTAAATTTAGTGTGAGTGGGATTTCTAACAGCGAGTGTGTCATAATGTCACTCACAGCAGTGTAAAGGCGTGCGACAGCCACAAATCAAATGTCACTCACTACATCTTCTCAGCATATCTCACTTACCCCTGAGCGTGATCCAAGAATACAGCAGCGTATCACTTACTGGAGTGCGAGTGTGATCCAAGTCATCGAGAGGAGGTGTCACTTGTGGTATCCTAACGCTTACTGGACAGGCTGGACAGGCACTCCAGTAAGTGGAGTCCAGTAAGCGGAGTCCAGCAAGTGGACAGTTACTGTTAGGACTCCTGTCCAGCCTGGAGTGGCTGTGTCAGCCCACGCCTGAGGTCTCTGACAGCAAGTGTGAGTCACGGGACTGCAATCACAGACACTGACAGCGAGTGTGACTCACCGGAGTGTGATCCAGCCTCTAATATTCCTGCGTTTACACCTTAACCCCATGAGTACCAGAGACGCTGCGATACTAACATTAGTAGATTTACTGAGCCGCGGTTGCTGCCGTATGCTTGGTGTTAAAAATATCCCAACTGTCCTCAACACGCGTGTGACAGTCATGACAAGAGCAGACAGACTGCGCCTGGGAATAGACAGTGAAATAAGAGACCGTGGAGGTCACGAGCCCATCCCAGGCACAGCTGGGGCCGTCATCATGGAAAGAGGACAGCGAAAAAATACTACGGGGGATGGGGGTAGTGTAATGTAAGGAAAATTTACTTTACGGGGAGGGTGGTAGATAAATGGAACAGCCTCCCAGCAGAGGTGGTAGAGGGTAATACAGTGAGGGGATTAAACATGCATGGGATAGACACACGGCTCCTGAATCTAAGACGAGACCAAAGACTGATTAAGGTTTGAGTCGTTACAGCAGGAGAAACGGGCGACTAGACGGGGGCCGGATGGGGCCGATCTGCCGGTAAATAAAACAAGAGGTCTGTATTAACCATCTGAGCACCAACAGAGGGCGTAACAAACTGCAGAGTATTGCACAACTCTCCGAACAATGTACCGGCTGCTCTCCAAAGCCCCTGTTTACATGCCTCCAAATTAGATTTAGTTCGCCCAGTCCCTCTTTGGTATCCCTGTTGCCCCCTCTCTCCTCCCCTGATGCCACCTCTTTCCTCCCCTGATACCCCCCTCTCCCCTCCCCTGATGCCCCCTCTTTCCCCCTTTTAAGACTTGGGACGAAGTGCTGAGGCATAGCCATTGGGCGGCGCGGTGCATGCATGCCGGCCCCTTTAATTTCATGAATGCCGGCCTCCCCCCGCTGCCCCCACCAGACATCAGGGAGGGAGTCAAAATCAGTGGTAAGTGGGGGGGGGGGTTGTTAAATGGGGGCATAAGGCTTTTCTGGAGGCAGAGTGCCCCATGATATGCCTTTTAGCCCTCCTAATGCGTTTTAACCCCCTATATGCCACTCTGCCTCCAGAAATGCCTTTTACTCCCCTATATGCCACTCTGCCTCCAGAAATGCCTTATACCCCCCTGAGTGGCATATAGGAGTAAAAGGCATTTCTGGGGGCAGAGAGGCATATAGGGGAGTAAAAGGCATTTCTGGCGGCAGAGTGGCAAGCCTGGGGGCAGATGTGCATAACTGGGGGGCAGGTTGGCAAATAAAAGGAAATAAAAACAAAAAATTCTCAATCATAGCTTTTATTAAATATGAAAAAATAGTTTACATGAATTAATAAAGAAAAGTTTCTTACAAGAATATGGTGAAGAATAATGTGATCGCTGTTTTGTTCCACTGAATAAAATGGAACTTTTTCATCTAAAAATGTTTGCAGTAGCAAATGTTTTAATTCCAAAATCAAAGGGCAGTGTACATGTATGTGTGTGTATAAGGGCAGTGTACATGTATGTGTGTGTATAAGGGTAGTGTACATGTATGTGTGTGTATAAGGGTAGTGTACATGTATGTGTGTGTATAAGGGCAGTGTACATGTATGTGTGTGTATAAGGGTAGTGTACATGTATGTGTGTGTATAAGGGCAGTGTACATGTATGTGTGTGTATAAGGGCAGTGTACATGTATGTGTGGATAAGGGCAGTGTACATGTATGTGTGTGTGTAAGGGCAGTGTCCGTGTATAGGTGTGTGTAAGGGCAGTGTACGTGTATACGTGTGTGTGTGTGTGTGTGTGTGTGTGTGTGTGTGTAAAGGCAGTGTATGCGTATATGTGTGTTTATGGGCAGGTGTGTGTAAGGGTCCTGGGAGGGAGTCCTACTCTTCCAATGATGCTCAGCCAGCATTATGGTGGACACTTGGCTGGCTGAGAATCATGGGAATTTTAGTTCACAGCTAGCATTTGCAGCTTTACTGTTACTGCACTTCCCATGACGCTCAGCCAGCATCATGGAAGTAGTATGTCCGGCTGAGCCTTATGGGAATTCAATGTGTTGGTTATGTTTAATATGCATGACTCTGCTGACAAAAATAAAGTGTGTTTTAAGTGGCGATGCGAGCGCGGCATTTTAAAGTGCAATAAAGTGTATTAAAAAAAGTGTCCCTCTTTCACATTTTGAAATGTTGGGAGGTGTGGAATGTGTGCCGGGTACGAGGGTATCGCAGGTATCTGGCGCACCTCCCTGCAGGGGGCCGAGACGTTCAGTAATAGTGTGAGCACCTGCTCTGCGGGACCTCCGCTCCCAGCAACCTCCACTCACTGCCCCCCCCACAGAACCGGTGAGTGTCCAGCCTGGCCTCCACTCCCAGCAAACACTGAGTCCAGGAGCAACCTCCACTCACTGCCCCTCACAACCGGTGAGTGTGTTCTCAGCCCGGCCATATAGGGGTATTATGTTACAGATACATTATATCAGAGTAGAGGGAGACACCCTCCCGTCCCTGCGAGACACCCTCCCGTCCCTGCGAGACACCCTCCCGTCTCTGTGAGACACCCTCCCATCCCTGCGAGACACCCTCCCGTCTCTGCGAGACAGCCTCCCGTCTCTGCGAGACACCCTCCCGTCCCTGCGAGACACCCTCCCGTCTCTGCGAGACACCCTCCCGTCCCTGCGAGACACCCTCCCGTCCCTGCGAGACAACCTCCCGTCTCTGCGAGACACCCTCCTGTCCCTGCGAGACACCCTCCCGTCTCTGCGAGACACCCTCCCGTCTCTGCGAGACACCCTCCCGTCCCTGCGAGACACCCTCCCGTCTCTGCGAGACACCCTCCAATCTCTGCGAGACACCCTCCCGTCCCTGCGAGACACCCTCCCGTCTCTGCGAGACACCCTCCCGTCCCTGCGAGACACCCTCCCGTCCCTGCGAGACACCCTCCCGTCTCTGCGAGACACCCTCCAATCTCTGCGAGACACCCTCCCGTCCCTGCGAGACACCCTCCCTTCTCTGCGAGACACCCTCCCGTCCCTGCGAGACACCCTCCCGTCCCTGCGAGACACCCTCCCTTCTCTGCGAGACACCCTCCCGCCCCTGCGAGACAGCCTCCCACGGGGCCGCTCTCTGCTCACAGTGATGATTTGGTGATGAGTTAGGGAAGGGGTCTTATCGCTGTAGAAACCAACAAAATAGTCCAATCAGCAAGGAACATTCTATTGGTTGCCATGGTGATAAGGCCATCTTTTACATTTTGCTCCAGAATCAGTTATTATATGTTTCTCCCGTTCTGTACAATAACAGTCCCTCTGAGCCACGCGTGTAACATGGGAGACACAACATGCACAGTGCCACGGTAACACAGTGCGCTGAGTACATTATCAGGGGCAGAGACAGTGCGGGGCATCTGAGAGACAGACAGACATCTGAGAGACAGACAGACATCTGAGAGACAGACAGACATCTGAGAGACAGACAGCAGGGACACGCAGGCCTCGCACGCTGCATCTTACAATCGATCTCCAGCAAACACACAACGAGCTGATGTATCAGCATTAACAACACAACTAACACCCTGTCCTGTGTGACAAACAGCAGGTACACAACACAAACACACAGTGACCTGACACAGACACACAACACAGACACACAACACAGACACACAGTGACCTGACACAGACACACAACACAGACACACAGTGACCTGACACAGACACACAACACACAGCACAGACACACCATTACCCAACACAAACACACACACAGACACACACTGGAGGCTGTCACACACAGACACACACCAGAGGCTGTCACACACAGACACACACTGGAGGCTGTCACACACAGACACACACCAGAGGCTGTCACACACACAGAAACACACCAGAGGCTGTCACACACACAGAAACACACCAGAGGCTGTCACACAGACACACACACCAGAGGCTGTCACACACAGACACACACCGGGGCTGTCACACACACAGACACACACCAGAGGCTGTCGCACACACAGACACACAACGGGGCTGTCACACACACAGACACACACCGCGGGCCGTCACACACAGACACACACCGGGGGCTGTCACACACAGACACACACCAGGGGCTGTCACACACACAGACACACACCGGGGCCGTCACACACAGACACACACCGGGGGCTGTCACACACAGACACACACCAGGGGCTGTCACACACACAGACACACACCGGAGGCTGTCACACACACACAGACACACACCGGAGGCTGTCACACACACACAGACACACACCGGAGGCTGTCACACACACACAGACACACACCGGAGGCTGTCACACACACACAGACACACACCGCGGGCTGTCACATACAATGATGCATTAAACTGTCGATTTTACAGACTGACAGTCTGGGCCCAATACAGCAAAATGACACCATCAACAAAACAACCCCCACCCCCTGCTCTCACCCCCCCCCACCTCTTACACTCACCCTCTACATTCACCCCCACCCCCCCTGCACTCACCCCCTACCCATCGCACTCGCCCTCAGCCCCTGCATTCACCCCCACACCCCTTAAACTCAACACCCCCCCTGCACTCACCCTCACCCCCTGCTCTCACCCCCCTAGCCCCACCACTCAATCCTCCACCCCCTGTACACTCACCCCCGGCACTCACCTCCTCGCACTCAGCTCGCAGGCTGCTCCCCGATCATGGCTGTGCGGATCCAGCATCACATTCCTGGCAGCATCACAGCGCTGGCAGTGCAGCTGGAGTGACGTCAGCACTGCATCTGCCCACTGGGGCTGGGGACCAGGGGGAGGGACACGGGGCAGGGAGAGACAGAGAGGAGAGATGGGGAGAGACACAAAGTGGAGGGGCGGAGGGAAAGAACCCCCCTGGGGTATCGGGGGGACAACAGACAGCAGAGGCAGAATAGGCAGGGTACCAAGGAGGAGGGGTAACAGAGACAGGAGGGGCAATATCAGGAGGATGAGCAGGGTATCAGAGAGGAGGGGCAGGGTAACAGTGACAGGTGGGGCAGGGTATCAGAGAGGAGGGGCAGGGTAACAGTGACAGGCGGGGCAGGGTATCAGAGATGATGCGCTGGGTATCAGAGTACCAGGGATGCAGGAGCTCCGGATAGGCAGAGAGAAGGGGCGGGGACAGAGGGGGTGGCGGTGTGGAGAGGCTGTTAACCCCCTGCATGCTGTGTCAGTGTAACCGAACCCCTCTTTATTTATTCATCTCTCCGAGGCGGGGGCTCCGCAGCTCGAAGGACATTTAACCCTTTGTGTCTGCAGAAGGGCCCCAGGGCTAAGATGCCGCCTCCTGACTACCTGGATTAACCGTTAAGTTGCCAGGGGGTGAGTGGCTGATTTAGGGAGGGTTTAAAACACAAGGAGAGATGCATGTTACCCCCGTCCCTGGTATAATGCCCCTGCCCCTGTGTGGCCCCTGTGTGGCCCCTGCCCGGCACTGTAATCAAAATGCAGATGAACATCATCTTTTAGTGAACAGATAAAAGGTCACCCTGTCCCTTTAATTCATAATAACCTCATCAGCAAACGGAATGGGCCAATCAGAAGGAACATTCTATTGGTTGCTATGGTGATTAGACCACTAGAATTATATATATTTTATTTTTTATACATTACCCTATAGTATATATACCCTTAATGCTGGTGGCGGGTAAATTGCCCCTGTCGGGGTATCAATCTCCAGCATTTTTAGCTCACCTTTTAACCCCTTCGGTGCTGGGGCTGTTTTTAGATTTTTGTTATACACTTTACACCGATACATATTTACAGAACCGTGCGGCCAATCACAAAACAGCAAAAATAAAAAAAAATTAAGGCAGAAAAAACCCTTTTCCTTCAATTACCCTACAAATGCCCCAAAAAATTATAAAAACAACAAAAAATGTAATCATTTTCATAAAAAAGCCCCCATTTGCAGGCAGCCCATGTGACCGTACATGACCTATTGTAGGGTAGACACACAGAAGAAAGGGTTAAATTAAGTTAATTGTGCAAAATACACATTTTCACACGTACGGTGCCCACTGTGGGGCAACCCCTTTTGAGAGATGCAAAATGTGCATCATCATCACTCTGGCTGAGGCTGATGGGAGTTATACTCCACAGAAGCGCAGCGGCCTATTTTTTTTTAATGTAAAAAGGCCGTCTAGTCTCCCTGTTTCTCCTGCCGTAAAGACTCAAACCTTAATCAATATCCCATACATGTTTTACCCCCTCACGGTATTACCCTCTACCACCTCTGCTGGGAGGCTGTTCCACTTATCTACCACCCTCTCTGAAGTTCCTTGGCAGGTATATCGCGTATCACGTGATGCTTTTATTCCGCGGTCGGCCTCCAGACACACGCAGGATGGGTGGATTTTCCTGTCCGGCTTCTAAAAATTCCTCCGAACATTCCTCAAATACGTGTTATTATTTGCACAGGTCGGAGACGGAATTATCGTGCCGGAAAAAACTCAAACCGTGATTGGCTGCTGCATTATTAACCCTTTCAGTGCCCAGCCTCGCACAGGCTCCCTTAACTTTTAAGAACCTCAATTTCTGTCCTTAAGCTTTAAAGGCTCTAAATGCCATATTTTTATAATAAATTAATAAATAATTTTATCAGCTGATCTAAAAAACAATTTTCCCCTAAATGAATAATAATAATAATAAATACATTAACAATTAATAATAATTAATAATGATAATCCCTCCGCTAAACTGCTATGAATTTGGGGATTATTCCCAATAAAAATGATAATATTATTTATTATTAATAATATAATTAATAAAATATATCAATATATATATGAATAATATAATTAATAAAATATATCATTATATATATATAAATAACATAATCAAATATATCATTATATATATAAGTAATATAATTAATAAAATATATCATTATATATATATATAAATAGCATAATCAAATATATCATTATATATATAAATAATATAATTAATAATGACAAATGTAGCCGGCAGAAAGTGCGCCCAATTCTTCTGTCGACTGAATACGCAGTAAAAAGAACCGAGAATTCTCACAGAATTTTAACAATTCCGTGGAATTTATTAATAAGTAGCTTTCAGTGGACATTTTTGTCATACAGTAAGGGTCATATGAAGTTTCAGGAGCTCAGCAGTCCCTTCCTCAGATGGCTCGTTATTGTGCATACTCCGGAGCTCTGCGTGTTACATCGTATCGCGTTCTAATCGCAATGTATCCATTAATATCATTTCACCCGGGAAGGAATCAACCGTGACAATCGTGGCCAAGCAGAACACAGCGGCCCCTGGGAGTTGCTATCATTGCTATCAGGGCCCTGGTGCTCGGTTTAGGTGAGGGCTGTTCGGGGCCCCTGGGTTACCTATGTTTCTGGCACCCGTTGGCGCACGCGCAGAAAAGGGCTCAGGCCCCTAGGCAGCAACCTGGTCTTCCATACTCTGTGGTGCATTTATCTTGGGTGTTGTTCCAGGCCTCAGCCAGCGCAGTGCCCCCTGCGCAGTGCCCCTCACCCAGTGCCCCCAGCCGGCATCCTCACCGCGGGGTGCTGGGGTATGACATCATATACTGTGGCTCCATGACTTCAGGGTTTCGGAGATCCGGCCCGTTGAGCAGCATCACAATGGGGGTCTGAGCCCCCAGGAGGTCCAATATGCTGCCCCCCTGGACCTGCCGCCCATTTATTTTGATGCCGGCCCAGGATGAGTGCCCAAGGGGCCCCGATATAGGCTGCATTGTAGGCAAAATATTCTCTTAACTCTCCCTGAAGAAGAGACCTCCGTGCCCTGAAAGCTTGCTCCTCAGCGAGGAAATCTCTCTTTTATTCCATTTTCATGGAGTTTTTCATGAACAAAAGTATATTTTCTCCGCTTCATTTTCCTGTTTAACTCTTTGTGCCCCGAGGTATGTAGAGTATGCAGCGCAGTATGGTCTGCCGGCGCAGCGAGGGCCGGGACAGAGAGAAGCTTTTATCACATCCTCTCTGATCTATAACCATTAGAGAGACCATTAGTGCAAATCCCCCCCCCGGCCCTGCCCGGCCCCCGCCAGCTCCATTTTCCATCTTCTATCGCTCGACTAGATTAACCCCTTCACTGACAGACAGCCGCGCAACACCCCTGAGCCGCCAAAGATAAAATGTAACTGTAATGACTGCTTTGTGAATCACCTGACCCACAGTCTGCACTTTACAACCCCTTTCATTTCAAATAATAAAGAGATTCTAACGGGATCGCTTGGATTGTTTCAGTGACAAAAACACGTAAAGAAATTTAGTACAGGAGGGATGTTTATTTCAAAAGAGAAGAAATGTTTTAAGAAGCCATCTTTTACTTTATTGACAGGGTGGTAGGTAAGTGGAACAGCCTCCCGGCAGAAGCGGTAGGGGGGTAATACAGTGAGGGGATTAAACATGCATGGGATAGACATACGGCTCCTGAATCTAAGACGAGACCAACGACTGATTAAGGTTTGAGTCTTTACAGCAGGAGAAAAGGGCGACTAGACGGGGGCCGGCGGGGGCCGATCTGCCGGCAGGTTCTGGGTTTTATGTAATTAATGAAATGGTTGTGATGATGCCCCCTAGTGGCGTTAAGGGTAAAAACATGAAGTAAAATTCTTTACTAGAATTCTAACAATGCGGTTGCTTTCCCCCCAAATTATAGAGATTTGGGCTTGGGGAAGGGGTAGCTTGTAACCTCAACTCCCAACACTCTCATCCTTCTGCCTGTATTCTCTTTAATTGTCTGATTGTTGTAAATGTTGCACACGTCATGCCTCCGATCCTCTTATATTGTCAGGCAGAACATTCTAGAAGGATGTCATGGAGATTCGCCAATATTCCTAGTGACGAAGCTGATAACCAGGAAGAGGCGGACAAAGAAAGAAGACAGGGACATAGAAACACCGGCTAAGAAAGTAGGAAGATATTGACAGACAGAGAGAGAGAGTGTGAGAGAGAATGAATGAGCGTGAGAGCATGAATGAGTGAGTGAGTGAGAGCATGAATGAGTGTGAGAGAGAGCATGAGTGAGCAAGAGTGAGATTGAGGGTGAAAGCGCATGAATGAGTGTAAGAGAGCGAGTGTGTGAAAGCGCGAGTGAAAGTAAAAACACTACGAAATGCAAACAAAAATTTTGAGCCCTCTGCTTCGTTTTTGTTTAGTTTTTAATGAAATCGTAAAATTTTGTTAAAATTAAAATTTGGACAAATTTCGAATTTAATCGTAAGGAGTAAGTGGTAGTGAGTAGCAGCGCCCAGCCCAGATCCATCTCCGGCTCCCACTCCGGCTCCCCCTAGTGGCCATGAATTTACAAACAACAAAAAATGATCTATTAAAACATCATTTATTCATCGATAAACAATTATTCCAAATTTATACATTCGGTAAAAAGGAACAGAACGCGTTATTAATGAAACCGCCTTCATAAAAACGTTAACCCTTTAAACAATATACCTCAGTGCTTCAGCTCAATCCCTTTAAATGTAATCTGATTGGTTGGGTTTGTTTCGGTGACCCGAGAAGTTCTTTCATTGGCTACTGTTTAACATATCTTTTTTAGAGAATATGGCACTGAAATGGTTAAACCGTTTATTCTGAGCTTTGTGGCCCCTTCACTTTTCAAACTTTAGTATTTAGTCTGTTTTTGTAAATTAAGAAAACCCCTTTTCCTCCAGAAAATAGCCCTATTAATATGTTAAACGATGATGACACATTAACCCTTTTGGTCCAGAAACCCACAGATCTGCTCTGCGTGTAACTTTTTTGGGGGCATATGGGGGTAGATGCATCGGCTACCTGAAAGAATATGGGGCAGGGTAATTAATGTTATGTTGGAATGAAGTAGCTCAGGGCCAAATACCCCCCAGGCAGGAATATTTTTTGGTGCCCCTTATTTTTTCCATTTTAGAAGAAACATTTAACTGAATAATTGTGTTTACCCCGTTTAATTTATAAAGCTGTTCCCTGCTGTTTCTGTACACATTATCGGGGTTTTTTAGGGCAGTAGAACCCTGCGATCCCCTCATACCCAGCAAACATTCCGACCTCCTAGAAAAGAGGGGCATCAGGGGAGGAGAGAGAGGAGGGGAGAAGGATACCGAGATCAGGGGGGGGGGCAATAAATGACATTTCAAAAAAGCTGGCTAGTAACCCGGCGGTTTTTAACCCTCCTTTGCTTCCATCTGGGGATGTGGGATCCGCGTTCTACAAACAGGGAAAATTCCAGAAAGTTTAAGGGTTTAGTATCTTATAAACAATATCAGCCAATAGATCGTCAGCTCCCCGGAGCAGGGCCCTCTTCTCCTTCTGTACTCACATTGCCAATTCTAAATATTTTTACCGTCCCCTATTGTAACTGCGCTACAGTGTCTGTTGGCACTATATGAATAAATGTAATGTTAACGGCAAGACCCCCGCGGCCGTGTCTACCCCTCTGTATATTTATTGAGAACAGGCGCTGGAGGCTATTCGGGGAATCCAATAGCCAAGTTTAAAAATAATGTCGGCCCCACGTGGTTTATCAAGTGAGATAAAATGTATCTCCTCTGCACCAACCAACGTAAGTTAATTAGGTTTCCTGTACTGAGAGCGTGGTAGAGAAGTGGAACAGCCTCCCAACAGAAGTGGTAGAGGGTAATACAGTGAGGAAATGTAAACATGGATGGGATAGGCATACGGCTCCTGAATCGAGACCAACGAAAACATTTTTAAGGGGTCAAAGCTTTAGGGTGTTTTACCTGCACATAAAAATCACCCTCTTTGCCCCGAAGAGCTTGCAATCTAAACACTGGAATATCACAGAGACAAACAAAATAATACAGAAAGGATTCAGGAAATTCCAGCTTTTTCCTAGCCGGCCGGTATAAGGATTCGTGTGGCACTTTTTGAAGGCAAACTGAAGGGGGTTTTACTGAAAGTGTCCAAGTTACCCCCAAAACCACTCCGCAGCCCAGTAACCCCCCCCACCCGCTTTAACCCAACGGCAACAATTCATATAAAATACGAAAAGATACAAATATTTCCACAGGCTTTGGTTTTTTTTGGTTTGTTTAAATAGAAATTTTGGCAAATATTCTTCACATTTATTTTGAGTCGTAATTAAAGAAATTAAATTAAAGGCAACTATAAAATAAATCAGTGCGACTGTCTCCGTGCGTCACAGCGGTCTCTCCGCTTTTATGATTCCGCTCCGGCGCGGCGTCTCACATGGCGCGTCGGAGGATGAGCCTGAATACTAGAAACGTCCAATAAAAGCGCAGTTTAATACTTTTTTTTTTATATACCCCTGGGTTTATATGAATATAAATTTCCACGACCGTTTACCATTTCTGCTGGGCTGACCATTTAAATATGGAATTGTTGATTTGGACCAATTTTCAGAAGTGAATGATGCCACAACCAAGATGGCCACCGGCGAGAAATACTTCCACACAGTGGCGCCATATAGATTGCCCCTCGTTGCGTTATTCTCGCAGTGGATTGGACCCGCGGTAAAGGCATAAACGGCAGAGTAACCAAGGCTCCGGGAATCGCCCGCGGTTCTCTTCGCTCTCAGTAATAGTTTGTGTTGCGGCTCCTGTCGCTCGGGGTAAATTTGCCCGTTTGGTGGAAGGGAATCTTGGGTCGGAAGTTCCTGCCGGACATGATGAGGTCTCCGTATCCCTGTTGGTGGGAGAAGGCGTAGCCAGATCGGCGGGAGCTGGTGCGGCGGATCTTGGCCCTGTGCGGAGGAGGCGGGGGCCGCTTCTTGGCCTCTCTGATTTTACTCTGCACCTGTGCATCGAAACAAAAAAAAATATTTTATATATAAATGACATAAAAACAACCTAAAAAACAGTCGTCACAAAAATTATAAAATTACATAAAAAAAATAAATTTCAAATTTGTAAATAAATATCTGTTTCTAAAACTAAAAGCCACAAAATTGAAAATCTAGTCCATATTTTTTTAGTGGCTGTTTTTTTTAATGGCTGTTATTTTTTTTTAATGGCTGTTATTCTTTTTTAGTGGCTGTATTTTTTTTTTAGTGGCTGTAATTCTTTTATAATGGCTGTTATTTTTTTAGTGATTGTTATTTTTTTTAGTGGCTGTTATTTTTTTAGTGATTGTAATTTTTTTTTTAGTGGCTGTTATTTTTTTTAGTGATTGTTATTTTTTTTAGTGGCTGTTATTTTTTTTTAAATGGCTTTTTTGTGGCTGTTATTTTTTTTAGTGATTGTTATTTTTTTTAGTGGCTGTTATTTTTTTTTAGTGATTGTTATTTTTTTTTAGTGGCTGTTATTTTTTTAATGGCTGTTTTTTTTTAGTGGCTGTTATTTTTTTAGTGATTGTTATTTTTTTTAGTGGCTGTTATTTTTTTAGTGATTGTAATTTTTTTTTAGTGGCTGTTATTTTTTTTTAGTGGCTGTTATTTTTTTAGTGATTGTAATTTTTTTTTAGTGGCTGTTATTTTTTTTAGTGATTGTTATTTTTTTTAGTGGCTGTTATTTTTTTAGTGATTGTTATTTTTTTTTAGTGGCTGTTATTTTTTTAGTGATTGTGATTTTTTTAGTGGCTGTTATTTTTTTAGTGGCTGTTATTTTTTTTAATGGCTGTTTTTTTTTAGTGGCTGTTATTTTTTTAGTGATTGTAATTTTTTTAGTGGCTGTTATTTTTTTAGTGGCTGTTATTTTTTTTAATGGCTGTTTTTTTTTAGTGGCTGTTATTTTTTTAGTGATTGTAATTTTTTTAGTGGCTGTTATTTTTTTAGTGGCTGTTATTTTTTTTAATGGCTGTTTTTTTTTAGTGGCTGTTATTTTTTTAGTGATTGTAATTTTTTTTGTGGCTGTTATTTTTTTTAGTGATTGTTATTTTTTTTTAGTGGCTGTTATTTTTTTTTAGTGGCTGTTATTTTTTTTAATGGCTATGTTTTTTAGTAGCTGTTATTTTTTTTGTGATTGTTATTTTTTTAGTGGCTGTTATTTTTTTTGTGATTGTAATTTTTTTTTTAGTGGCTGTTATTTTTTTTAGTGATTGTTATTTTTTTTAGTGGCTGTTATTTTTTTTTTAAATGGCTTTTTTTTGTGGCTGTTATTTTTTTGGGTGATTGTTTTTTTTTTTTTGGGCTGTTCGCATGGTATATTGATAATGTGGGTTTCGGATATATTTATTGCTTATTTTCATTTGTAAATACAATAAAATAGGTCTATTTAGTGTAAATAACTGTATAGCACAGGATCCGGGAGTCGTGGGCTATCATATATATATATATATATATATATATATACACCCCCCACACAAGCAATGTGTTTTAAGAGATGGTAGAGTGAGGACGTTTGCTTTGGATACATGGTATCCAGAGCCTCACTTTGTGAAGGGGGGGGGCATAGAAGGCAGTATGTCCCCCCCCCCCGGCCAGCCATGAGATCCGCTACCAGGCTCACAGCCAGACAGACATACAGGTAGAGCACAGACACGAGACCCAGCGGATTCATGCGCGGCTGAGGTTAGCAGGAGTTGGTTTTTTTTTTGTTTTTTTTTCTTTTTCTGTGAGTATGGTATCTGTGAATGTAAGTGTGTTAGTGTAAGTATGGTATCTCTGAGTATGGTATCTGTGAGTGTGTGTGAGTATGGTATCTGAGTGTGAGTGTGGAGTATGTTATTGTGAGTCTGAATTGAATTATTGTGAGTGTGGGATGTTTGAGTGTGGATTGTTATGAGTTTGGGATGTGTGGGGTGTGTTTGTTAGCACGAGTATGAGATATGTGAGTGTGGGGTGAGTTAGTGTGAGATCTGTGAGTGTGGGTGTGTTATTGTGAGTATGGGATATGTTAGTATGAGTGTGGGCGTGTTAGTATGGTATCTGTGAGTGCGAGGATTGTGAGTGCGGGGTGTGTGAGATGAGTGAGTATGGGATGTGTGTGGTGAGTTAGTGTGGAATCTGTGAGTGCGCAGTGAGTATGAGTGCGGGGTGTGTATCAGGAGTTGTTTTTTCTTGCTAGTTACCCCCAGAGATGATTAAATAGTTATGTTTGCTTCTCCTTATCGTTAGAATGTTGGCTGATCCGCCCGACGCACTTCACAGCGCAGACACCACGAGTGCCGACAACATTCTAGAAAATCCAGGCATTCTGTAGGGGGGGTTACGGTGCGGGGGTGCTGTAGCATTTATAGGAAAATAGGTGTTTTTGCCATGTGGCTGATATCAGGTGCGTGCGAAAGGTAGATTATACCAACCCTATACCCCAAACCTCAACCCTAACCCTCAAAAGCCCCAACCATATACCCCAAAACTCAACCCCAACCCTCAAAAACCCCAACCATATAACTCAGCCCTCAAAAACCCCAACCATATACCCCAAAACTCAACCCCAACCCTCAAAAGCCCCAACCATATACCCCAAAACTCAACCCCAACCCTCAAAAACCCCAACCATATAACCCAACCCTCAAACCTAACCCTCAAAAACCCCAACCATATACCCCAAAACTCAACCCCAACCCTCAAAAACCCCAACCATATAACCCAACCCTCAAAAACCCCAACCATATACCCCAAACCTCAACCCTAACCCTCAAAAGCCCCAACCATATACCCCAAACCTCAACCCTAACCCTCAAAAGCCCCAACCATATACCCCAAACATCAAACCTAACCCTCAAAAGCCCCAACCATATAACCCAACCCTCAAAAACCCCAACCATATACCCCAAAACTCAACCCCAACCCTCAAAAACCCCAACCATATACCTTAACCCCAACAAAACGAGTTATGATGCACTTAGTTACTAAACCCTCCAGACTCCATGTGACCCGGTTTGACGTATGAATCAGTAAGCGGTTACCTTGTCGCTGAACGTGGGCTTCAGCTGCGACCTCAGGAATCTGTAGGCGATCACCGGTAGGACGCAGAGCACCGTGGTCAGGAAGATGGCCAGCCAGATACTGGGCTGATTCAGAGTATTTCGGGCCGTTCCTTGCAAAACAAAAAGCACGGAAATAATTGGTCTTATCTTGGGAGCCGTATGCCTACCCCATGAATGTTTGAGTTCCCTGTATTAGTCTCTACCAACTCCGCTGGGAGGCTGCTCAATTTATCTACCATCCTCTCCGTATGTACCCAAAGCTCTCATACAGAGAATCCCGTGGCTCCTGGACGATCATATACAGACACCAGAATTTACCCAGAAACACCGGCTGGGCTGCGAAGACACCACTTTGGGTTTAAGTCCGGATTGGCCTAGGGTGGCAGGTCCGGAGGGAGGTGGGGGGTCCAGCTCCTCTGGGGCAAATGATCTCCCTTGAAACCGGCCCATTTACACTATGCGCATCCCAAAACAAAGATGGCGGCTGGAAAGGTAGGTCCTGAGGGGCAGCTTAGACGTGTTGCCCTGGGTCAGGCAGCACTGACTATTTGTGACACCGCTTAGTGGACCAGTGTTCATAGGGGAAGATGTGAAGTCACATGCGCATTCAAGGCCTCGGAGGTCTCTTTTCTAGCTGGAAAGTCTTCTTCACAATGGGCAGAATATAGAAAGTGGTGTCTGCTCACCTATAAACGGGAAGGAGGCGGTGAATATTAAGTACATCCCGTCGCTGTACATGGTGAACGTGATGGCAAAGTACACGGCCATACTGCCCCAGATGAAGAACTGGTTCACAGCCGTCCAGTAGCCCGTGTCCAGGCCGATCTAGAACATAAAGACGGGGTGATTAGAACAATCAAGAATGTAAGGGCTAGAAGAAGGAGAGGCGAGGGACAGCAACTACAACTCCTATCACGCATTACCCATCATCAAGCTGGGGGGGCTTATCTATGAGATAAAAATCTCACATATGGCATCAATTTTAATGGCCATGGATGGGGTGAAATTAACCTGTTCAGTACTAGATGCCATACCTGGGCAGATACAACCAGCACGAGGCAGGTCTGGGCCATCAGAGCGAAGGACTGGTAGTCGGAGATGGCCTTCCCGTCATCCCTCACCGTGTCGTAGAGGGCGCCGTACGGCACAAAGAACAGTATGAGGGAGCTGTACACCCCGTGGATCACGCATTTCACAAACTCCTTAATGTTAAAGTAGCGGTTTCTCTGTCCCGGGTCATACAGCTGCGGGTACTCCATGCTCCAGCGGTCATCGACGTCCTGGGGAGACACAGAGAGATCGGGGCGTGGGCACACGAAGGGTTAAGGATTCTCTTTCTAACACAAAAGATATATTACAATATGTATTAAATGTTAATGAATAGAAGTGAGGGAATAAGGGGAGATTCGTGTCTAAGGGGTCATCGCAGAATTTACCTGGTCAAAGAGACTCATTCCAAGGACGGGCAGCGAGGTATAAACCAGATTATAGAGCGTGATAAACCATTCGTCATAAACGGTCTGTGATCATAAAAACAGGAAGGACATGTTCATTAGTACCGAACCACACAACGGGAGAACACCGCGTGACATCAGAACATGAGAACAGCACTGCGTGACATCAGAACATGAGAACAGCACTGCGTGACATCAGAATCACACAACAGAACATAAGAACAGCACAGCGTAACATCAGAACAGCACTGTGTGACATCAGAACATGAGAACAGCACTGCATGACATCAGAATCACAAGACAAAACATGGGAACAGCACTGCGTGGCATCAGAACAGCACTGCGTGACATCAGAATCACACAACGGAACATAAGAACAGCACAGCGTAACATGGGAACAGCACTGCGTGACATCAGAACAGAACTGTGTGACATCAGAACATGAGAACAGCACTGCGTGACATCAGAATCACACAACAGAACATAAGAACAGCACAGCGTAACATCAGAACAGCACTGTGTGACATCAGAACAAGAGAACAGCACTGCATGACATCAGAATCACAAGACAAAACATGGGAACAGCGCTGCGTGGCATCAGAACAGCACTGCGTGACATCAGAATCACACAAAGGAACATAAGAACAGAACAGCATAACATGAGAGCAGCGCTGCGTGACATCAGAACAGCACTGCGTGACATCAGAACATGAGAACAGCACTGCGTGACATCAGAACAGCACTGCGTGACATCAGAACAGCACTGCGTGACATCAAAACTACCAAACACCAGGAGGCACCAGAAGCACCCAGTGGGGGAGTACATGCCAGAACATTACAACCACGGCCCGGTCATCAGAACCACAACATGGGGACATCAGAACTTCAGAATGGAGTCAGACGCATCACAATCCCTCCATGAGGACGGGAACCTCCCTCATGTCTCTCCACCTGTCCATGGACCAGGACATCACAGAACCGCACGCTGGGGCCCACAACAGGCACTAGGTGGCAGCACCGGACCACAAAAACAGCTGTCCCCTGTCAGTACAGGAGATCACTGCCTCTCACACTCACCGAGTGTCCACCAGCACCTGTCCTTGGCACAGAGCTCGCACTCACTCACCTGGGCAGAGAATCCGCAGAAGAAGCCGTACCAGAAATGGACCAGAGTGAAGGTGAAGTTCTTGTAGAAGAAGTAGCGCAGGAACCTGCACATGCGGATGTAGGACCAGCGGCCATGGACCAGCAGGAGGCGCTGCAGGTACCGGAACTGAGCGAAGGAGAAGTCACTGGAAAGGACGGCCTGCATGCCTTCCTGCCCGCTGATCCCAACGCCGATGTGTGCCGCTGCAAAGGAAAGATTGTTAGCTCCTCAGCCTAGCCTGTATTGTAAAGACAACTCTTGAACGCAAACATAATCCAAACGTGTAACAAAAATATTATGCTAACGTACCTTTTATGTCTAAAAAAAAATAATAATTCCATGTCTGCTTCCACCAATGGGAAGATCAGTGTATTGGGGAGAAATAATCATGTAAGAACAGGAAGTTAGGATGACCGCTCCTACGGTATACATATATGGTGGGCTTATAATTTAGGTCTGTGTCGGGGATGCAGTGACCTCTAGACTATCTTGACTGTTGGAGGCCCAAGATACAACTGCCATGGGTCCCTATGGGAAGCCTGGACCCAGGGCACCCACTCCTTTGCCCCCCCCCCCATAAAGAGGACCCTTCTCCAGCATTTAGTTCTTTTAGGGGCAAGTTCAACAAATTTCTGTCTAACAAGATGAATACTTGTAAATGCCATGTTGTGCCTAGAGCCATTAACCACAAAATATTACCCCCGCGCTCCCCCTTTCCCCCGACATATCCCGCTTGGAACATTCCACCGGGACCTACTCTTGATCATGCTGACGTCGTTGGCTCCGTCTCCGATGGCCAAGGTCACTGCCTTCTTATACTTCTTCACCAGCTGCACCACCTGAGCCTTCTGCAGAGGGGTCACCCGGCAGCAGATCACAGCCTGGCACATGCAAGCCGTCCTTAGCAGCTCAACCTCCATTTTCTCCTCCAGGGCATAAGCCTGTTGGGTCAAGGTGGTAAAAATCAGCGGGCAACAGCGGGGACAATCAGCACCGAAACCCAACCGACCAAACCCCTGAGCCATAGAAACAGATAACTCAATGGCCGGTAAGAACCACCTGTCCCATTTAGTTTGTCCATCAGGGTCATAATGTCCACCTTGTCTAATGAAAATCTCGGACGACGTGGACATCATGACCCCGATCCTTCATAAACCACAAGTAGTACAAAGGATTCGTAGCTCAACCCTTACTGCCCATACCCTGCATTTCCCATACCTGTTCTTTCCCTATCTGGTAATCATACCTTCAATTCCGGACCACGACCCATCCGTTTTTTTATGTCCTCCACCTACAAAGTCTTCTGAATGACCAAAAACCATAGAACGTTGAGGTATCTACCTACCAGACTGTGACCGTTGATGATAATTCCGTAGGTGTCTCCTCCTTTTACGTCATCGTCCGGAATAACTTGGGTCTTCTTCGAACCTTTTTTGATCTGAATGTTAACGTCGTTGTTGTCCGAAAACGATTCTGGGTTCATCTTCCTCCTGGCAGATCTATGAAAGACCACATCGGTTATTGCGAGACCTAAAGAGCAGGGAGGAAAGTTTCTCCTACCAAAGCAAGCCCACCTCCCCATTCCTGGTTTATTATCATTATTTATTGTTTTATATAGCGCCATCAGATTCCGCAGCGCTGTACAAAGGGTAGACAGGACGTAGCAATTCGTATATAACACATGATATTGAATGCTATGTACTAAGGACTTCTTCAGCTAGCAGAGAAGGTTCCATAAAGGAATGTAGGACCGGAGAGGTCTTACTCGCTCCATTAGTAACACAAAGAGCCTCTCGAAGAGACAGTTCACCTGCCAATCAGGGTTATGCATGTTATATGACACTATTTTCACGCTGATGATGTCATATCTCTACCCGTGATTTGCATCTGCTGCCCCTGAGTTATATGCCGGCATTTATTACCTGAGCTCCTCCAGCACCTCCGCAGAACTGCAACCTCTAATGATGAAAACCTCCTTCATCTCGTCCTGCAGCATATTACACGAGTATCCGATGTTCTCTGCCGTTTCTGGGAAAAGAGATCGGTTAATGAGACGATTCCCCAAATTCACCGGGGTATCAACAGCGAGGGTGAACTTCATAGACGTGTAGCTTCTTTTTTGACCTAAATTACAACTTTAGGGTCACTTAGAAATTTCCTTGTTTTTGAAAGAAAATCAGATTTTGTCCATTAAAATAACATGAAATGGATCAGAAATCCAGCGCAGACAGGGTTAACGGTGTTAATGACTATTGTCGCTGGAATGGAATCTCTTCATAGGCGTACAGAGACCCTTTATCACTCCCATCACTCCTGTGTTCCAATGGCCCTTTATCACTCCCATCACTCCTGGGTTCCAATGGCCCTTTATCACTCCCATCACTCCTGTGTTCCAATGGCCCTTTATCACTCCCATCACTCCTGTGTTCCAATGGCCCTTTATCACTCCCATCACTCCTGTGTTCCAATGGCCCTTTATCACTCCCATCACTCCTGGGTTCCAATGGCCCTTTATCACTCCCATCACTCCTGGGTTCCAATGGCCCTTTATCACTCCCATCACTCCTGTGTTCCAATGGCCCTTTATCACTCCCATCACTCCTGTGTTCCAATGGCCCTTTATCACTCACATCACTCCTGTGTTCCAATGGCCCTTTATCACTCCCATCACTCCTGTGTTCCAATGGCCCTTTATCACTCCCATCACTCCCGTGTTCCAATGGCCCTTTATCACTCCCATCACTCC
Organism: Spea bombifrons; assembly: GCF_027358695.1. Classification (NCBI taxonomy): domain Eukaryota; kingdom Metazoa; phylum Chordata; class Amphibia; order Anura; family Pelobatidae; genus Spea; species Spea bombifrons. Next base: position 162,833,048 of record NC_071087.1, on the reverse strand, counting down.
TGTGTTCCATTGGCACTTTTTTTTTGCTGATCCAAGTTTAAGTTTAAAAGGCTAATTGATGGTTCGAAAACCCTTGTACATCCAAAGTGTGTGTGGGTGTGTATGAGAGTGTGTGTGAGTGTGTGTATGAGTGTGTGAGTAAGTAAGTGTGTATGAGTGTGTGTGTGAGTAAGTAAGTGTGTATGAGTGAGTGTGTGAGTAAGTAAGTGTGTATGAGTGTGTATGAGTGAGTGAGTGTCTGTGTATTTACACAGCATGCAGTGGCGTCTCACCTTGCTTGTCTCCTGTCAGGACCCATATCTTAATGTTGGCCTTGGTCAGAGTCTCGATGGTTTGGGGGACTCCGTCCTGCAGCTTGTCTTCTATAGCAGAAGCTCCGAGTAACTTCACAAACACAGAGAGAATCTTCCATTAAACCGGATTTACAGAATCTTCAATAGTTATATGAGGGGCGTTTAATAACTCGGGGGACCAGGAAACAGAAGAGAGGGACCTTTAAATCCGACAACGCGATCGCATAGGAGGCGATGAAGATGCAACGTTTATTAAATCCCCTCACTGTATTGGCCTCTACCACTTCTGCTGGGAGGCTGTTCCACTTATCCACCACCTGCTCAGCGAAGTAAAACTTCCTTACGGTACATAGGACCCTGCGGTTCTAGATTGTAAAATAATTTACAAAGTAACAGAGAGAGAGACTCCATCTAGAGAGGAACGGATCGGGGGGGGGTCTGCTCTGTTCTGGAGTCCTGGCCACCTCCGTGTAATGTGTGATATAAAAAGTCTGTGGGAAAATAGTCTTTTTTTAAATTAAAAAAAAAAGTCTAAATATACAGCATAGACGGGGGAGAGAGACTCCGGGTTTGAGGACGCGGCGGGGGTGGGGGGCGGCGGATTATATGTCTTATCCCGTTAAGGGACCCCCGGTGTTATCTGGAAGTCATCTGCAAGACAAACTCCACGGACAGCCGAGAGCCCCTGGGGGTCGCGCCATCCCCCTTTGGTTTAGGTCTCTTAGGAAGCCAATAACCTTTCTGGATCATTGAAACCATGGCAACCAATTCCCAGGTCCTCAAGTTACATCGTCTGGCGAGACAGACAGAAATGACGTAAAACCCGGGAGCTGCTGAAAGTTACCCCCTTTTTACCACTTAACTGCCCTTTAACAGCAGGGGGTATAATCTACTCTACTACTCCCATCACACCTGGACTGGAACTGCATGGTCGGCCAAAGAACCTTATAAATGATCCAGTCCTGGGAATGCTAATATTAACCCTTTAATATCCCATCACACAGACCCCATCGCTGTGACTCGCTAATGGTGGCAACCAAATGCTTCTATGGAAACCGTGACGGGTCAGGAGGTGAAGATGTTCTGAATGGAGTCACCTGTATTCAAGCAGGGATTCCAGTTGTGATATAGCAGAGAGAAAAGCACCAGTTGGGACGCTGAGATATCATTAAACGAGAGGAGAATATGAAGGAATCTGCCCCATTCACCCGAGACCTTTTCTGCTCAACAAACACCATTCTATACATTCTATATAGTAGCCAACTGTCCCGATTAGGTCGGAACAATGAATAGGCATTGGATACGAACCTTTAGGTCTGTTTCGATCTCCTCGTACAGCTCCCCCAGCTTCTCCTCGCGGTCCTCCAGGGACGTGCTCGCCTCGTGGTAACGTTTCCTCCAGTCCGCAAAGTATTGCTTGTCCAGGTCTTTGTACGCGAGGACCAGGGTGCGCAGGCCGTCTCCGGCAAACTCCTGCCGAGCGAGAGCAACAGTCACACCGCGTTTGGAAATGTTTTAATTCTTTATTTTTGTCCTCGATATAGAGAGGGCTTTAGAGGAAGAACGAGGCGTCTTTCCCGCGGTCTGGTGGGTCAGCCGCTGTCCGGACAGGCCGGGGACACTGAAGCCGCACTTACATTCAGATGCTCGGTGGTCACTTCCTTGAGGTCCTCGCTCGACCGGTCCAGAAGCTCGTACACAATAGTGTCTGCTCCTTTACAGTACAGCGTGAGACGTCCATCCGGGCTCCTCACTGGGAACGGCAGGAACGGGATAACGTTATAGATTATAACGCGTCATAACACACCACGACGACTCATTACACACGATGGGCCATTGTTGGGTTACCCAGCATGGGCCGCAGTCCAAAGGACTTGCTTGGCCTGGAACAGCAAACCTAGAGGAGCCTCAGCCAGCTCAAAGTCATCCTGCGCTTCAATATTTTAGTCTTTACGAGCATTCTAATGGTTTTTCAACCTGAAGCTGGCTTGGCCACCCCTTGGCTTGGCTTCTCTAGAGCCCTGGCCAACTGGGCCACCAGATGATATTCTATAACCAAAATTAGCTACATTTTAGATCCATCAACATTTTCAGAAGCTTTAAAGAAAGATGGGCCACGGCCCGCAGAAGCTGACACTCTATCCAGATGAATGTTGGTTTTCCCCATCCCACGTAGCTCACCGATCACAGACATCCTCTTGCGCTCATTGTTGAAATCCAAGATAGCCAGAAGCTCGTACACCTTGGTCTCCCCCATTTCCACCAGAGTGATTGTTTCCGGGGTACGGGAACGAAACACGAAGCCAAAGTTCCTGGCAGCCGTGACGAGAGCGCCTTCATCGGGAGACTGAGCTTGATACACCAGCTCACCTGAGACGGGAGGACAGGACGGGTCAGCAGGACAGCAGGACAGGGTCAGCAGGACAGGGTCAGCAGGACAGGGTCAGCAGGACAGGGTCAGCAGGACAGGGTCACCTCCATGGGAGGGTAATGGGGAACTGTACCTCTGCACAAATGCCCCCAATAAGATACTATTCAGAGAGGCAATGCTACCATAGACATAGGTTAACAGCTACCTAGGGCCACCATTGGTCTAAGGGCCCCGTCATTGGATACTCCTCACTTATTTCATGGATGTTTATTCTTTTCATCATGGTTAGAGAGGCGCCCCCTGAACATCTTTCCGCTTAGGGCCACTTCATATTATTTATTTGACACAAAGTATCCATCGTACAGTAAATTCCCGCTTGGGCCTTTGACAAACTACCCTTCACTTTTATAGCCAGGTACTTTCAGCATCGTCTACTCCGCGCCTACCTGGCTTCTTCTCCTCCGACATAGCCGTATGGCACAGGGCGAGGAGGCGGAAGAACTCCTGAGTAGACGGATCCCCGATTTTCACCGACTCGACCAGGCGATGATCGTGAAAGGCGAACTTTGGGTCGGCCAGCGGGTTGTAGGAGAAATCCACTTTTTCCGTATGCTGGCAAGAGAGAAAATAATAAATAAAAATATATATACAATATGTAAAAATATTACATTACTCCCATAACTTTAATCTTTCTGAAAATGTTTACTTTTTCTCCATTCTTGTCACCTACCTCGTTAATCTCCAGCCGATTCCCGGCATAATCAAACACCTCCCCTGAAAGAGCAGAGAGGGGAGAGTGGGAATTAGCGTGGACGGTGAGGAGTAGCGTGTGATTGCCAATGGCAGCTGGGTTACCGGAGACTCAGCGCGGGTTATAACGCGTGCAATGGACACGTATGTGATAAGGACCCACGGAAACGGGGGGGGGTCCCATCCAAAAGAGTAATATTTAGCTTCGGGAGACACACCGTAAGAGTTTCCGTTAATAGAACATTTATTGAAGGTCATGATGTTTTGGGTGAGGGTCCCGGTCTTATCGGAGAAGATGTACTTGATTTGGCCCAGCTCCTCGTTGAGGGTGGTGGTACGAGCTTCTGCCGGGGTGTCCTTCTTGGGGTAATACATCTTGCGGTCCCAATTGATATAGTAGCTGTTTCCAAGCCGTATGATTTCAACACTGGTGAGATAATCAAAGAGGAGGCAAAAGCACAGTCAGAAGTACTGGGGAGGAAAAAAAACCTTTAAAGTCATTTTCATCTCTTCTGCAAACTACCTGGTTAGTGAATATATCATAGAAGTTGTTGGCACAATCCTGCCCCTACGACTACTGATTATTGCCCCAAACACCCTTCCCGGTGCGCTCCTAAACGAAAGGATAGCCCCGTGAATACCAGACTCACCTGACGTAGAGGGAGATCGGCACCACCGTGTTCAGGATAATGACATACGACCAGAACATGAGGAACCCTGAGAAGGCCGCGTTGTGGACGTCTTGTTGCCACGGGAGGTAGACCTGGAAGTAGTATCCCTGCTTAGATTCCCAGATGCCGTTCCCGATGGCCAGAATAATGCACATGGCAGCCAAGAACACAAATATCTACAAAAGCAGAACATAGAAGCTGAGAATGTTGATAAAAAGAGAGAGAGATGAAAATGTCATATTTTCTGAAGAAAAAAAAAAGGTCATTTCTGGACAAAGAGCTCGGAATGTAATATAAGAACATACACTATGTGGCCAAAAGTATCCGGACACCTGACCATCACACCTATGTGAGCTGCTCGGGCTCCCTGTTCCAAAACCATGGGCCTTGATACGACGTTGGCCTCCACTCTTCTGGGAAGGCTTTCCACAAGATTTTGGGGCGTTTCTGTGGGAATTTGTGCCCATGCAGCCGGTTGTGAGGTCAGGCGCTGATGTAGGACCAGAAGGTCTTATAACTGCCCCCTGTTTGCTCAGACATACCCACAGAACAAGGAGATTCATGAGCCGGTCGATGCTCGTTCTTTTTAACGTGGTCCTTCCACTGTTCTGCATCAGTTTGGTGTCGGGCCCTACGAGGGAAGCACAGGCGGGATGGTGAATGGATCGGTGGGTGGTAGCAGCCGTGTATCCACTACAACACAATCACTCGTATTTCGTGCTCCGTCCCTCCTCACGCCTTATAAGAGATTCTCCGAGTATCATCATCACCCCAGCGACATTAATCTTCCCACCAAGATGTGGAACACAGAGAAGGATATCTCTTTGCTGCTCCATTATTAGTGACCGATGTTCATAGAGGAGTCTCATGAGCTCTCTAGGCCTTACACAAATTGTTACATCTGAAAAAGGGACCAATGAGACCTCGAAAGTCCTACATTTTACTGCTAAAAGGTGTCACAAACATCCTTGGACGGCGCTCCGTCGCATGTCACTCTGGTTATTCGAGGCTGAATGTTCTCCTGACCTGCGAAGATGACCATCCCGAAGCACCACTCGGTGTTCCTCAGGGTGCAGCCGCGCAGCAGGATCTTCCCGTTGTCCAGAGCGTATTTCTCTCCTTGGTAGGTCAGCGTCCCAGTAAATGCGTCCAGCTTGTTATTGGGAGCTTCACAGACGACTTCCCCTACATGATGCAGAGCGAGTGTCACCAGTAACGTTACCTGACATTAATACCCCCGTCAGTCATCAGAATACCGATACAACGCTACAATGTCACCAACTGGGCAGGCAGATATATATATAACTCTGATACTATATATACTGTATGTTACTCTAATACTATATACTGTATGTAACTCTAATACTATGTATATATGCTACTCTGTATATACTGTATGTTACTCTATTACTATATATATATACTGTATGTTACTCTAATACTATGTATATATGCTACTCTGTTACTATATATATACTGTATGTTACTCTAATACTATGTATATATGCTACTCTGTTACTATATATATACTGTATGTTACTCTAATACTATGTATATATGCTACTCTGTTACTATATATATACTGTATGTTACTCTAATACTATGTATATATGCTACTCTGTTACTATATATATACTGTATGTTACTCTAATACTATGTATATATATTACTCTGTTACTCTGGATATATATTACTCTGTTACTCTGTATATACTGTATGTTACTCTATTACTATATATATATATATACTGTATGTTACTCTAATACTATGTATATATGTTACTCTGTTACTCTGGATATATATTACTCTGTTACTCTGTATATTCTGTATGTTACTCTGTTACTATGTATATATATGTTACTCTAATACTATGTATATATGTTACTCTGTATATATATTACTCTGTTACTCTGTATATACTGTATGTTACTCTGTATATATAATTCTGTTACTCTATATATATATATGTTACTCTGTATATAATGTATGTTACTCTAATACTATGTATATATGTTACTCTGGATATATATTACTCTGTTACTCTGTATATATCTTACTCTGTTACTCTGTATATATCTTACTCTGTTACTCTCTCTCTATATATATACATATATTACTCTGTAAACACTGTATGTTACTCTGGATCTATGTTACTCTAATACTATGTATATATGTTACTTTGTATATATATATATATATATATATATATATATATATATATATTACTCTGTATATATCTTACTCTGTTACTCTGTATATATATTACACTGTTACTCTGTATATACTGTATGCTACTCTGTTACTCTGTATATAGGTTACTCTAATACTATGTATATATGTTACTCTGTTACTCTGTATATACTGTATGTTCCTCTAATACTATGTATATATGTTACTCTGTTACTATATATATATATATATATATATATATATACACTGTATGTTACTCTATTACTATCTATATACTGTATGTTACTCTAATACTATGTATATATGTTACTCTGTTACTATATATATATATATATATATATATACTGTATGTTACTCTATTACTATCTATATACTGTATGTTACTCTAATACTATGTATATATGTTACTATGTTACTCTGCATATATGTTACTCTATTACTCTGGATATATATTACTCTGTTACTCCGTATATACTGTATGTTACTCTAATACTATATATATATGTTACTCTATTGAAGGTTTTGTTTCGCCGTTGTAAACCTACCATCAAATTGTGAAAGCTGCTGTAAGTTCTCGCCCAGATCTCCTGTAATTGTCAGCGATTGTTTCACCTTCAAGTTGGTTTCCCTGGGGGGAAAATTGCATCTTTTAGATTGTAAGCTCTTCGGGGGAATGGTGGCTCACCTGATACAAAGCATCAGGGCCTCCGATTCCAGACAAATAATAAAAGAGAAAGTTACCCGTCAAGCTCCGCGGTTTCTATGTAGATCAAGCTGTTGGGTTCACTGCTGGACAGCAACAGAAGATCTGCCTGAAAACATATAGAGCCATTTAAACAAAAACACCCCACGTGGGGCAAAATAACACAAACAACCGAGGGCATCATATCTCACACCAATCGAAATGTTAGAATCGGAGGATGGGAGGATCAGAGGCTGAGATGTAATGCAAGGATGTTTTACTTTACCGAGAGAGTAGTAGATGAGTGGAACAGATTCCCAGCAGAAGTGGTAGAGGTTCATACAGTGAGGGGATTTAAACATGCATGGGGTAGGTATTACTCTATTACTATATCCCCAGACGGCGTTTAACTCACCGTTACAAAATTATTATTCTCCAGTTTTATAATATCGCCGACTTGGATATTCATCCATTTCTCATTGGTGAACCTGCAAAATATTAGGCAGAACTAAAGCGATCGACAATTTCTGTCCCCTAAACCTTCCAGCCACACAGAATATTTCTGAAAAAACAGCCTTTTGTGATCATTTTAAAGAAAAAAATATTAAATTCTGTATTCTCAGAAAACGGGTTTTATCTGAATGAATTCGGACAAAACGCAGCCGACCGTCCCGCCTCGGTGACAATAAAATTCAAGTTTCTTCTCCACCATAAGTTAGCGACTACAGGGGGCACGATGGTTGGGCCGCATGCCTCCAGACGGTCCTGTTTTTTGTGGGACAGTCCCTATATTTGCGCACTGTGCGGCGGTTCTGTGCGGCTGTTCTGTGCGGCGGTGTATTGGGATATGATGTCCTATCCTGGTGATCTGCCCCCTATAGATGGCTTCTCTAACAATATGGCTTCTTTCATCGATCGGAATCTGCCGGCGCTATATAAATAAATGTAATGTAACAGCACTACGGAATCTGCCGGCGCTATATAAATAAATGTAATGTAACAGCGCTACGGAATCTGCCGGCGCTATATAAATAAATGTAATGTAACGGCGCTACGGAATCTGCCGGCGCTATATAAATAAATGTAATGTAACAGCACTACGGAATCTGCCGGCGCTATATAAATAAATGTAATGTAAGAGCGCTACGGAATCTGCCGGCGCTATATAAATAAATGTAATGTAACGGCGCTACGGAATCTGCCGGCGCTATATAAATAAATGTAATGTAACAGCGCTACGGAATCTGCCGGCGCTATATAAATAAATGTAATGTAACAGCGCTACGGAATCTGCCGGCACTATATAAATAAATGTAATGTAACGGCGCTACGGAATCTGCCGGCGCTATATAAATAAATGTAATATAACATCGCTACGGCATCTGCCGGCGCTATATAAATAAATGTAATGTAACAGCGCTACAGAATCTGCCGGCGCTATATAAATAAATGTAATGTAACAGCGCTACGGAATCTGCCGGCGCTATATAAATAAATGTAATGTAACAGCGCTACGGAATCTGCTGGCGCTATATAAATAAATGTAATGTAACAGCGCTACGGAATCTGCTGGCGCTATATAAATAAATGTAATGTAACAGCGCTACGGAATCTGCCGGCGCTATATAAATAAATGTAATGTAACATCGCTACGGAATCTGCCGGCGCTATATAAATAAATGTAATGTAACGGCGCTACGGAATCTGCCGGCGCTATATAAATAAATGTAATGTAACATTGCTACGGCATCTGCCGGCGCTATATAAATAAATGTAATGTAACAGCGCTACGGAATCTGCCGGCGCTATATATACAGCGCTGAGTTCATACACAGAACATGTACAGTCAGACAATGCAGCGTTATTCTTCATACATGTAGCCCGGAATGATCCGGATGCGTTTCTTCCGCTGTCTGACACTTACTGTCCTTTGCTGAGCACCTGCACCGTTCTGTTGTTGACCTGATTGTCGCTTTTGTGCCGATACTGGAACAAGAAAAGCCGTTCGTTTACAAACATCACAGCGACAGATTCATGATATCTAGATTGTAAGCTCAGAACCTTTGAATGTAGGGACTGTAAGAAAAGCTGCGGAAATTGGTGGGGCTATAGAAATAAAAAATAATAATGACAATAATAATAATTCTAATAATAATAATATAATAATAATAAATAATAATATAATAATAAAATAAATAATAATATAATAATAATACAATAATAAAATAATAAATAAATAATAATATAATAATAATACATAATAATATAATAATAAAATAATAAATAATAATATAATAATAATAATAATAGTGAAGCTCTTCTCATGAGAGCAGAGAAGACCATCTAGCTGGTCTAGGAAATGCAAATGCCCCAGAGCTGGCTGAGGGTCATGGAATTGGTAACTTAACTACTGGAGGGGGCGCTTCTGGCTTTCTTGGAACCTCAGCTAAAGACTTGCCCCTCGCTGATCATGCCCCAGGTAATGGTAGGGTTAATGTAGGGTGAAGAGGGTCATTGCGTTATGGCAAACGCCAGATCGGGGGGTCTTGGCAGGATGAGATGAGTTTGTTTGGCGTGATTTGATAGAAGCCGAGGTGGCGTTCGACCTACCCCTTTAATAAATCACATGCGCGGGAGCAGCGAGAGAATCGGGCAGGAGGAGCGCTGCAGAAAAAGAGAGAATCCGAAGAAAGAAGGAAAGTTACGGGGATGACCAGCAGGGGGCAGGCAGGAGAGCAGAGGAGACCTGATCACAGAGGCTCATAGAATGTAGTACCGAGGGGATCTGGCCACTTACAAAGTCATCGGTGGCATCCTTCACGGCAGATACAGTCAGCACCAGGACCAGGGGGACGACGGTAGTGAACCACGAGAGCGAGGAGACCTGGGGAATCAGCTGTGGAGGAAAGAACGAAGAAAGCAGATGAAAGGACTTCAACCCCGGGATGTTTAGTTTTATAATTTCATCTTCATTGGAAAATACGCCATTTCATAATGAAATAGAAAAAAAACAAATTGGAAAAAAATATTTCCAATGAAACGTCTTCTTTCTACCAGAGAAGCCATATTAGGGGAAAATGTTGAAAAATATTTCTACTGAAAAGTCGTATTTCTGGTGGGGGGGGCATCATAGGGGATAAGAGGCCTAGAAAAAATAAATATTTCTAATTTTTAATGGGAAAATATTTTTTTCCAATAATTTTTCTCCTATTTTCTTACGACTCTAATTTTTAAATGGTTTTCCCAATGTCGGCGGGCGGTCCCCTGATGTCGGTTGCCGGTCTCCTGAGGTCGGTGGGCAGTCCTGCTGACATTAGTGGGTGGTACCCTCATGTCAGTGGGCGGTCCCCTATAGTCGTTGGGCGGTCCCCCTGATGTCAGTGGGCGGTCTGTCGACATTGCATTTGGGGCTAGCACCAGCCCCCTCCCAAGGCGGTGGCATGCTGTGATAGTGCCGATAATGAATGTGTTTAGGGGCCCCCGGGGGCCTTATTCCACCCCGGCCACCGCAGTTTGACGCTTTACCTGCAGGATCAGCAGGAACACGAAGTAAGCGTTGGCCACGCGCTGGAACTGCTCGAACAGATTCAGCGGCAGGAACGTGAAGACGTTATACTTCGAGGTCTTGATTGCGTTTGTCTGTAAAACAAAAGAGGTCCTCGTTACCACTGTACGTTCTCGTTACCGCTGTACGTTGCGCATGCTGTACGTCCTCGTTACCGCTGTACGTCGTGCATGCTGTACATTCTCGTTACCGTTGTACGTCGCGCATGCTGTACGTTCTCGTTACCGCTGTACATCCTCGTTACCGCTGTACGTCCTCGTTACCACTGTACGTTGCGCATGCTGTACGTTCTCGTTACCGCTGTACGTCGCGCCCTCAGATTGTGTCCGTCCCGCAGATATACGCTTTCATTTATCTCACATCTTTGAAACAATGTATATTAAATGACACATAAAGTTCTATCTTTTAAGGCCTGTCCATGACGTCCCTTTAAAGCAGCCAATCAGAGCCGGCCTTAGGGGTGTGCGGCCGCACAGGGCGCCATGGCAACAGGGGCGCCTGCTCAGGACTTAAATTAAAGCATCGTTTTTTTTTGTAAAGCTTTATTTAACGTGAAGAATTTTAAATAAAGTTTAAAAAAAACCCCATGTTTTAATTTAAGTCCCGGGCAGGCGCCCCTGCTGCCATGGCGCCCTGTGCGTCCGCACACCCCTAAGGACGGCTCTGATTGGCTGCTTTAAAGGGACGTCATGGACAGGCCTTAAAAGATAGAACTTTATGTGTCATTTAATATACATTGTTTCAAAGATGTGAGATAAATGAAAGCGTATATCTGCGGGACGGACACAATCTGAGGGCGCGACGTACAGCGGTTTTGTTTGTTTTTAACTTTATTTAACATGGAGGATTTTAAATAAAGTTAAAAAAACTTTATTTAACATCCTCCATGTTAAATAAAGTTAAAAACAAACAAATCTTGTTTGTTACAAGATTTTTTTTCTTTTTTTTTGGGATGGGGGGCGCCAGAGGAGTAGTCCGCACAGGGCACCAGAACACTTAAGGCCAGCTCTGCAGCCAATCACTGACAAGGAAGCGCTCCCATTGAAATGAATGGCATTCCGCGCAGGCACGTGCCAGGTCCATGAATACCTGGCACATTTTTTGCTCCTAAACCTGCCATTAGTCGGATGAACCAAATAATCCGCTTTATGAGTCATCTACGCCCGTCCTGCCTACCCCGTGGGGGTGGTTAACCCATCGTTATATAATCAATGAGCCTGATATAGATATGCGGAGCAGTAAAGTATCGGCTGTCGTGGTAACCAGAGATCGACAACGACCTTTACCGGCATTGGATAGATTTGATGTGGAGCGGGTTAAAGTGCACCGGTCACCGCTTTCTAGAGGGCGTGTTCTCACCTATACATTGTGCTGGCCAGTCAGCTTAGAAATGTATAATCAAAAAGGTATTTACAATTCCCACCTCCATGACGACATAAAGATAAAAATGATGTCATAACTGGGAACATCATCCAGGCTCCAGGTGGGAGGTCCAACTTAAAGCGGCTCGAGGAAGGGGGCGGGGAGTAAGGCGTGCCACAACTCCGCCCCCCATGATCCGGAGTATTTATTGGATTTGAAACCAAAGATAAATGATCCGGGAAGCAACAATTCAAAGGGGTAGAGAAGGAACCCTTTTGGTTTTAGGGGGTGTGGTTGGGGTGTGGTTGGGGTGTGGCCAGGGCGGGGTTTTATCCCCTGCAGCATGCCTTTGCTTGAACCTCGTGGCCGGGCCCCTTACCGGATCAGTGGTTTGTCTATACTGTGGCCCCTGTGTCAATATGAATCCCTGATGGGGTTAAACGGTTTCACTGCTCCTCTGATTACTATTATTAATTATTATTCCCCCCCAGCGTTAGGCATCTTACCGCATACTTAAACTTCAAGTTAAACTCCCGGTCGTTCGCTCGCAGACGCCTCTCTTTCTCTGTGGGGGAGAAAAAACGGAAAGTTAATTTATGGGAGAAAAACACCTTCTTTTTTTAGTTAATTTTCCATTCATTTAATAGAATGGCTCGGTCTTAATCATCCATTAGGACTCTCTGACTAATGAAAGTCTATGGAGGAACAGACTTCTTTAGCATATACAGGGGGCCGGCTCACTGATTTATCTACACATTACACAGGGGGCCGGCTCACTGATTTATCTATACATTATACAGGGGCCGGTCACTGACTTATCTATACATTATACAGGGGGCCGGTCGCTGATTTATCTATACATTATACAGGGGCCGGTCACTGATTTATCTATACATTATACAGGGGGCCGGCTCACTGATTTATCTATACATTATACAGGGGGCCGGTCACTGATTTATCTATACATTATACAGGGGCCGGCTCACTGATTTATCTATACATTATAAAAGGGGCCGGCTCACTGATTTAACTATACATTATTCAGGGGGCCGGTCACTGATTTATCTATACATTATACAGGGTGCCAGTCACTGATTTATCTATACATTATACAGGGGGCCGGTCACTGATTTATCTATACATTATACAGGGGGCCGGCTCACTGATTTATCTATACATTATACAGGGGCCGGCTCACTGATTTATCTATACATTATACAGGGGCCGGCTCACTGATTTATCTATACATTATACAGGGGGCCGGCTCGCTGATTTAACATACATTATACAGGGGGCCGGCTCGCTGATTTATCTATACATTATACAGGGGGCCGGTCACTGATTTATCTATACATTATACAGGGTGCCAGTCACTGATTTATCTATACATTATACAGGGGGCCGGTCACTGATTTATCTATACATTATACAGGGGCCGGCTCACTGATTTATCTATACATTATACAGGGGGCCGGCTCACTGATTTATCTATACATTATACAGGGGGCCGGCTCACTGATTTATCTATACATTATACAGGGGCCGGCTCACTGATTTATCTATACATTATACAGGGGCCGGCTCACTGATTTATCTATACATTATACAGGGGGCCGGTCACTGATTTATCTATACATTATACAGGGTGCCAGTCACTGATTTATCTATACATTATACAGGGGGCCGGTCACTGATTTATCTATACATTATACAGGGGCCGGCTCACTGATTTATCTATACATTATACAGGGGGCCGGCTCACTGATTTATCTATACATTATACAGGGGGCCGGCTCACTGATTTATCTATACATTATACAGGGGCCGGCTCACTGATTTATCTATACATTATACAGGGGCCGGCTCACTGATTTATCTATACATTATACAGGGGGCCGGCTCACTGATTTATCTATACATTATACAGGGGCCGGCTCACTGATTTATCTATACATTATACAGGGGCCGGCTCACTGATTTATCTATACATTATACAGGGGCCGGTCACTGATTTATCTATACATTATACAGGGGCCGGCTCACTGATTTATCTATACATTATACAGGGGCCGGATCACTGATTTATCTATACATTATACAGGGGGCCGGCTCTATGATTTATCTATACATTATACAGGGGCCGGCTCATTTATTTATCTATATGTTATACAGGGGCCGGTTTCTGTAGAGCGGCACTTGGCTGGACGGCTGTCAGCTGAGGTTCTGCCAGCCGCATAAACCAGAAACTCTAATTGTTAATAAAAAGAAACGTGGAGCCGGCTGTTTGTTTTCTGAAGTCATTCTGAGGACGTTAACAATGAAGCCATTTCTGGGCGACGGATCTCTCTAAAACAAACACTACTTAACGCAAGGGGTAAAAGTTCACAAAACCGAGATTGTGGCTTCAGCAGCTGAGACAGAAGGTCGTCGGGTGATAAGAATGTCACAGAAAGCCTTACGTCCATAAAACACATTATATTCAATCAGATTGAAAACCCAGAACCCCCCCAGCAGATCGGCCCCATCCGGCCCCCGTCTCTCCTGCTGTAAAGACTCCAACCTTAATCAGTCGTTGGTCTCGTCTTAGATTCAGGAGCTGTATGTCTATCCCATGCATGTTTACTACTCACTGTATTACCCTCTACAAACTCTGCTGGGGGGCTGTTCCACTTATCTACCACCCTCTCAGTAAAAAAAACGACCTTTACTTCCATTTAAACCTCTGACCCTCTACTGTTAGATTCCGGTCTCTTGTTCCATGTTGTTTGTTAGATCTCTTTACGGCTGACATGGAAGGGAGGGGGGGGGGTTGAACGGCCGCCTGGCGCTCTGTATGATGTATTTTAAGGGTTAATAAAGTTATATATTAATGACTTCGCTATCGGCACAAAAGGCTGAGTTTACACCGTTTATCTCTGCAGGTGTTCCCTGTCTGTGTAATTTACTAAAATACATGGGGCTTTATTTACTAAATCAGCAGTCTGCAGGCGAGCTGCAGCTTCATCTGCGTTATGAAGGACTGACCCCAGGCAGCTTCTCCTGCAGAACAGATCAGCTGATGCTTTATGGCGATGCTAATGAAGTCCGTTGCTCCATAGAAGTTCATTAGTCAGAGAGTCCGGCTGGTAATTAAGACCGAGCAATTCTATTGTTTCAGATAACAGAGCGAGAATCATACAAACGGCTGATATGCAGCTGCCTGAAAACTTTATATTACGGGGCAAAAAAACTGCAACTGGGGTAAAAAGAATAAAAAGCTGGTGGGGATCCGCTTTCCTCCCAAACTGTATGCTTCTGACTTTTATTACTGGGAGTTGGTGTATTTCAGCCAGTAAGGCAGCGAAGCGTTACAATGTATTAATAATACGTATTAACCAGTTCAGCGCTGCCATACGTTCGATTGATTAAAAAAATAAGAAACCCTAAAATGGCCCGTCTGAGAGGCGTTCGGGGGGGGGGGGGGACGCGCTGTTCTTTCCGAAGTCTTTCTATTTTTGTGCCGTTTTTTTGGCTCGGTTATTCCTGGGCTCCGGCTGCCCTGTGGGGGAGGGGAGGGGGCTTCACAATAAAAATTACCTTAATCCCTGCAGATTCCGGCAATTACATCCCAAGTGTCCCTGTTTAGTTTGACCAGTCCCTCTCCAAATCCCTGATGCCCCTCATTCCTCTGTGCCCCACCCATGCCTGTATCAGTCTCTACCACTTCTGCTGGGAGGCTGTTCCACTCATCTATCACCCTCTCAGTAAAGTAAAACTCCCTTCCATGTCAATCCATGTAAAACTGGCACAGATTGGGACATTTCTTGCAAGGTTCAAATAATAATGCTTTTTTTTTTTTTTTTAACCCCTTGGTGGAACACGCTGCCCAAACACGACACGAATGCAGGAAACGGGTCGGGGAATCGGGTTTTCCCATAGATGGAGAAACAGAAAGCATCGTGTAAATATTTAAACCGCTCCCCGCATTTATATCAGGCCTTGGAAACGGCCACTTCAGCCATGTAAATACCCGGCCATCTGCGCTGCGCACACAGCTTCCTCCTCCGCTGATAACAGGAACCCTCTCACTGAACGATTAACCCCTAAAACGCCTCCACACCCATTAAATTATTATTATTATTATTATTATCCTTTATTTATATAGCGCCAACAGTTTACGCAGCGCTTGTTACAATACATAAATTCAAGGGGTCCGACAAGACAAGAACTGACAGACTAAGACAAACCGATACATTTGGTGGAGAGAGCCTAACCCCACTCTATCCCCAACCACATCCACGTTTAACCCTTCATATAGCTGTATACATTAATACCCCCCAGTGCTGTATACAGTAATATAACCCCCCAGCGCTGTATACAGTAATATAACCCCCAGCGCTGTATACAGTAATATAACCCCAGCGCTGTATACAGTAATATAACCCCCCAGCGCTGTATACAGTAATATAACCCCCCAGTGCTGTATACAGTAATATACCCCCCGCGCTGTATACAGTAATATAACCCCCCAGCGCTGTATACAGTAATATAACCCCCAGCGCTGTATACAGTAATATAACCCCCCAGCGCTGTATACAGTAATATAACCCCCCAGCGCTGTATACAGTAATATAACCCCAGCGCTGTATACAGTAATATAACCCCCAGCGCTGTATACAGTAATATAACCCCCAGTGCTGTATACAGTAATATAACCCCTAGCGCTGTATACAGTAATATAACCCCCAGCGCTGTATACAATAATATAACCCCCCAGCACTGTATACAGTAATATAACCCCCAGCGCTGTATACAGTAATATAACCCCCCAGCACTGTATACAGTAATATAACCCCCCAGCACTGTATACAGTAATATAACCCCCCAGCGCTGTATACAGTAATATAACCCCCCAGCGCTGTATACAGTAATATAACCCCCCAGCACTGTATACAGTAATATAACCCCCAGCGCTGTATACAGTAATATAACCCCCAGCGCTGTATACAGTAATATAACCCCCCGCGCTGTATACAGTAATATAACCCCAGCGCTGTATACAGTAATATAACCCCCCAGCGCTGTATACAGTAATATAACCCCCAGCGCTGTATACAGTAATATAACCCCCAGCGCTGTATACAGTAATATAACCCCAGCGCTGTATACAGTAATAACCCCCAGCGCTGTATACAGTAATATAACCCCCCCAGCGCTGTATACAGTAATATAACCCCCCAGCGCTGTATACAGTAATATAACCCCCCCAGCGCTGTATACAGTAATATAACCCCCAGCGCTGTATACAGTAATATAACCCCCAGTGCTGTATACAGTAATATAACCCCCCAATGCTGTATACAGTAATATAACCCCCCAGCGCTGTATACAGTAATATAACCCCCCAGCGCTGTATACAGTAATATAACCCCCAGCGCTGTATACAGTAATATAACCCCCAGTGCTGTATACAGTAATATAACCCCCAGCACTGTATACAGTAATAACCCCCAGTGCTGTATACAGTAATATAACCCCCCAACGCTGTATACAGTAATATAACCCCCCAGCGCTGTATACAGTAATATAACCCCCCAGCGCTGTATACAGTAATATAACCCCCCAGCGATGTATACAGTAATATAACACCCAGCGCTGTATACAGTAATATAACCCCCAGTGCTGTATACAGTAATAACCCCCAGTGCTGTATACAGTAATATAACCCCCCCAGCGCTGTATACAGTAATATAACCCCCCAGCGCTGTATACAGTAATATAACCCCCCAGCGCTGTATACAGTAATATAACCCCAGCGCTGTATACAGTAATATAACCCCCCAGCGCTGTATACAGTAATATAACCCCCCAGCGCTGTATAAAGTAATAACCCCCAGCACTGTATACAGTAATATAACCCCCCAGCGCTGTATACAGTAATATAACCCCCCAGCGCTGTATACAGTAATATAACCCCCAGCGCTGTATACAGTAATATAACCCCCAGCACTGTATATACAGTAATAACCCCCCCAGCACTGTATATACAGTAATAACCCCCCCAGCACTGTATACAGTAATAACCCCCCCAGCACTGTATACAGTAATATCACCCCCCAGCACTGTATACAGTAATATAACCCCCAGCGCTGTATACAGTAATATAACCCCAGCACTGTATACAGTAATATAACCCCCCAGTGCTGTATACAGTAATATAACCCCCAGCGCTGTATACAGTAATATACCCCCAGCGCTGTATACAGTAATATAACCCCCCCAGTGCTGTATACAGTAATATAACCCCCAGCGCTGTATACAGTAATATAACCCCCAGCGCTGTATACAGTAATATAACCCCAGCACTGTATACAGTAATATAACCCCCCAGCGCTGTATACAGTAATATAACCCCCCAGTGCTGTATACAGTAATATAACCCCCCAGCGCTGTATACAGTAATATAACCCCCAGCGCTGTATACAGTAATATAACCCCAGCGCTGTACACAGTAATATAACCCCCCAGCGCTGTATATAGTAATATAACCCCCCAGCGCTGTATACAGTAATATAACCCCCAGCACTATATACAGTAATATAACCCCCAGCACTGTATATACAGTAATAACCCCCCTCAGCACTGTATACAGTAATATAACCCCCAGCTGTATACAGTAATATAACCCCCCAGCACTGTATACAGTAATATAACCCCCCAGCGCTGTATACAGTAATATAACCCCCAGCGCTGTATACAGTAATATAACCCCAGCACTGTATACAGTAATATAACCCCCCAGTGCTGTATACAGTAATATAACCCCCAGCGCTGTATACAGTAATATACCCCCAGCGCTGTATACAGTAATATACCCCCAGCGCTGTATACAGTAATATAACCCCCCAGTGCTGTATACAGTAATATAACCCCCAGCGCTGTATACAGTAATATAACCCCAGCACTGTATACAGTAATATAACCCCCCCCCCCCGAAGCCACCATTGTTGTCAGTCATGAGATATTTTGGGTGAGTTTCCCGGCTCAAACCCCACACTGAGCTGATGCTTTATGGTGATGTTAATGAAGTCCGATCCTCCACAGAATTTCATTAGTCAGAGAGTCCGGGTGATCGATCAGGACGCTCAGATATAATTAAATCAGAATATGAAGGAGTCGGCTCCACACTGCGTGACCCCGAGAATCTGCCCCATTCACTTCCACCTACCCCACCGAGACTGGGGTAAAAATCCTGCGACTCTTGACAGTTTTATTGTACTGTGGATGCACACAAATGGTTAATTGCTTTCAGTATCAGTTTCTGCGGGATGGGATTGTGAATATTACCTGGATGGGGGGGGGGTCTGCCATCTGTGTGCAATCCCGTTATGGGCAGCAGAAGCAGCAGTTTTAGTAAATTTGCCGCTGGAGGGGGCTTCGGATGTGTGGCGGTCCGCCGGCGACCTGAAGAAGGACCCCCGGATGGGTAAATCCGCATCGCTTCATTACCAGAGGGGGGGAGTCTCCGGGAGCCGCCGGGACGCTCTTATCGGGACCCTCTGGATCATAAGAACCCGCAGCGACCCTGTGACAGGGCCAGGCTAGCTGGCTCATGTGTCATATGAAGTTTAGCCGGGTCACGGAGCGCTTTTGTGTCCGGTTCCGTATCCCGTGACCCGGTAATATATTTTATTGTGTATTATTGTGTTACCGGCCCAGAGACTGAATGTGGCTGCAGCTCCGGCCTTCAAAGAGACGATCCTATAACCTGGCTGGGGCTCTTAATCAGCCAGCACAGCCCTGTCTGC
Organism: Spea bombifrons; assembly: GCF_027358695.1. Classification (NCBI taxonomy): domain Eukaryota; kingdom Metazoa; phylum Chordata; class Amphibia; order Anura; family Pelobatidae; genus Spea; species Spea bombifrons. Next base: position 162,813,377 of record NC_071087.1, on the reverse strand, counting down.
CCCGCCGGCCCCCGCACTACAGGGGGGATAACACAGGTGGGGGAAACCATTGTATCCCTTAATCCCCTCACCTGATACATCCCCTGTATACTGATGGGATTTGTGAGGGGATGTGAGTGATGGGATTGGGGGTTGGGTTCGGTGCACATTGCATTGAGATTATATATAAAGTTCTGTGTGTTTGTAAATAAAGTTCTTGTTTTACTGTGAATGGTGGTCTGACTGATCCGTGGAGAGCTGAGTGCGATCCGTATGAGGGACTGACTGGTGATTCCTCAGCCCTCAAACAGGGGGACCCAGCCTTGGGTACGGTGACCCTGTAACAGACCCCGACATCCAAACCAAAGCGGAGGGTGGGTGAGGCTTTATCAGGACTTTTTGTGGGACTGTGGCCTGTTGGTAGCTATTGGTGTAACTGAGGGGGGGCATTTAGAAGAAGAATAATGAGTTTTATTTACCCGGTTTAATTTATAAAGCCGTTCCCTGTTGTTTCTATACACATTATCGGGGCTTTTAGGGCAGTAGAGCCCTGCGATACCCTCATATTGGATGATTCCGAGCCTTCCGATTGGCTCTTTTCTCCGTGTTATTACACAGTTGGAATTCCTGCTTGAATACAGGTGATTTCATTGAGAATAGCTTCACCTCCTGACAAGAGCGTTATTAGAACCATTAGTGAGCCGCTGCATCGGGGTCTCCCTGATGGGCTATTAAGGGGTTAATATTTTTAGAGCGTTCCGCTCGGCATTCAGAGGGTTTCCAGGACTTTCGCTGCAGCGGAAACTCGGCAGAAAACATACAAAAAATAAATAAATAAATAGTTTCATTTTTTATCTCAAAGAGGAACCAGACGACGAGGCGCGGCGGACGCCGTTTAGAATGTGACCGACGCGTTCTTCTGCTATATCATCACGATGCACCCCGGGGGCGTCTCGGCGATGGAAGAGCCGACACTTTAGATGAGACAAACCAATTCTCCACAGGTGTGGTGGTGGATAAGTGGAACAGTCTCCCAGCAGAAGCGGTAGAGGGTAATACAGTGAGGGGATTAAACATGCATGGGATAGACATACGGCTCCTGAATCTAAGACGAGACCATCGAGAGACGTCTTTACAGCAGGAGAAACGGGCGACTAGACGGGGGGGTGGGGCATTTATTTTAACACTTACCTTCCTGCTTTTTCTTGCCACAGTTTAACCCAAACAGAGGCATCGCGGAGGAGTCTGAGGCTACAATCCCATGAGAATCCTGGGGACAAAACAGAGAGACGTCAGGACTGGCAACGGGAGAGCCGGTCTCTTTAAATCCCCCTCCCACCCACAGCACCCTCAGCAGCCGGCAGACCACCACATCGTAACGCCGCACCTCGCCCGGAGACCGGCTGCGCATGCTGGGAGTTGCAGTCGTTTCATTGGTTGCTTCCTTCCCGCAGTAATTCCCCCCCCCGTGCCGGCCCCGAGGCTGCCGAGCGCAGGCTGCTCATTTCATTCTAAACAGAGACTCGGAACCCGGTTAACCCTTTAAAGTCCCGCAAAGAGTCGCAAAGTAACCAGAAACGCGCTTATAATCAAAAAAAAAGGGAAAATAACGAAACCGCCAAAGGGTCGCGTTCCAGAAGAACGCTGTATAAAGGGTTAAAGGTTTCCGTGGCGACTGCTCCAGAAACGCTGGTGGTCTGTGTGTCAGCTACGTAAGGGTTAAGTGATGCGGGCAGAAACTATTACTTAACCGTTCGTTGTTACAGCTCCTCTTAACCCCTTTACGACATGTACGCGCTCACAATGCATTGCCCTTTATGGGATTTAAAGACAACCCGCTGTCCCTAAGGGGTTAAATATGTTTTTTTCCTAAAATTCAGATAACTTTTGCATTATGCGGAATGTGACGGCGCTATATAAAAACAATAAATAACAGCAAATAGAGATTATTTTGGAAATATAAGTTACTATTAGGTATAAAGGGACCCGCCGGCAGATCGGCCCCATCCGGCCCTCGTCTAGTCTCCCCGTTTCTCCTGCTGTAAAGACTCAAACCTCAATCAGTTGTTGGTCTCGTCTTAGATTCAGGATCCGTATGTCTATCCCATGCATGTTTAATACCCCCACTGTATTACCCTCTACCACCTCTGCTGGGAGGCTGTTCCACTTATCTACCACCTTCAGCAAATTTAACAAAAGGGGAGAAACAACTTAATGGGGAGGAATAATAAGCAGGGAATTAAGAAGGCTGCTCCTGAGACATGCAAAGTAGGTGGGTTAAGAAGACCTATTTCTTGGGTTTTTTAATGCCAAAAAAATGAAAAGTTTTAGAATTGAAATATCAGAAGAATGTAAAGAACAGAAAATATTTTACGAAAATCCCAGCCCTGCTGGGCGGCAGAATCCGGTCTGCACACAACGATCCATTGAAATTTAGATTTTGTTGTAGCGGCTTCCAGATAGATAATAATTTATTGATTTATATGGCGCCATCATATTCCGCAGCGCAGTACAACGGGTAGAGGTTTTATATAAACGGATTCCTAAGCAATGAAGTCACCCGATTGTCAGCTTTTGGGCAAATCCCTCAAAGCCGCTGGAAGTAAAATTAAATGCTAATATGATGTCATTTTCCGTGTAGTCCCGAGTCTCGCCCCCCAGTCACGCCGCTCCCAGCCACGCTGATCTGATTACGTGTCGCTCCGATGACTCACGCTCGCTCCTCGGCGTCTCGCCCCAGCCGCTCTCTCCTTCAGGCAGCCGGACGGACGCTTACCACATTTCCTGCCGCTCAGGGATAATTATTTCATCAGAACGCCGGGGTAAAAACACACTTGGGGGGTAAAAACACACTTGGGGGGTAGATGGAGCAGCGAATCTGCCCAAATCCGACATTTTACTAAAGATTCACTAAATAAATCAGGATGCGCAGGATTATTCCTCCCATCCCAGCTTCTCCAAAACCATCAGACTGCCGGAGACGCTCGGCCGCCCATTTATACGGGAAAACTCCCATCATGCCTATCCACGGACGCCTCGCAGATACTTTCACCGGATACAAAACTAACGGGACCACCAACCGCGGAACGCAACTATAACGGAGGAGATTCCCGACACACGGGGAGCATACGAGACCCCCGAGATTTATACCCTAACATAACCTACACGAGACCCCCGAACTTATACAGAGCAGCCCTTATACTGTATACAGCGCTGGGGGTTATATTACTGTATACAGCGCTGGGGGGGTTATATTACTGTATACAGCGCTGGGGGTTATATTACTGTATACAGTGCTGGGGGGTGATATTACTGTATACAGCGCTGGGGGTTATATTACTGTATACAGCGCTGGGGGTTATATTACTGTATACAGCGCTGGGGGTTATATTACTGTATACAGCGCCGAGGGGGTTATATTACTGTATACAGCGCTGGGGGTTATATTACTGTATACAGCGCTGGGGGTTATATTACTGTATACAACGCTGGGGGTTATATTACTGTATACAGCGCTGGGGGTTATATTACTGTATACAGCGCTGGGGGGTTATATTACTGTATACAGCGCTGGGGGGTTATATTACTGTATACAGCGCTGGGGGTTATATTACTGTATACAGCGCTGGGGGGTTATATTACTGTATACAGCGCTGGGGGTTATATTACTGTATACAGCGCTGGGGGTTATATTACTGTATACAGCGCTGGGGGGTTATATTACTGTATACAGCGCTGGGGGTTATATTACTGTATACAGAGCTGGGGGTTATATTACTGTATACAGCGCTGGGGGGTTATATTACTGTATACAGCGCTGGGGGGTTATATTACTGTATACAGCGCTGGGGGGTTATATTACTGTATACAGTGCTGGGGGGTTATATTACTGTATACAGTGCTGGGGGTTATATCACTGTATACAGCGCTGGGGGTTATATTACTGTATACAGCGCTGGGGGTTATATTACTGTATACAGCGCTGGGGGGTTATATTACTGTATACAGCGCTGGGGGTTATATTACTGTATACAGCGCTGGGGGGTTATATTACTGTATACAGCGCTGGGGGTTATATCACTGTATACAGCGCTGGGGGTTATATCACTGTATACAGCGCTGGGGGTTATATCACTGTATACAGCGCTGGGGGGTTATATTACTGTATACAGCGCTGGGGGTTATATTACTGTATACAGTGCGGGGGGGTTATATTACTGTATACAGCGCTGGGGGTTATATTACTGTATACAGTGCGGGGGGGTTATATTACTGTATACAGCGCTGGGGGGTTATATTACTGTATACAGCGCTGGGGTTATATTACTGTATACAGCGCTGGGGGGTTATATTACTGTATACAGCGCTGGGGGTTATATTACTGTATACAGCGCTGGGGGTTATATTACTGTATACAGCGCTGGGGGTTATTACTGTATACAGCGCTGGGGGGTTATATTACTGTATACAGCGCTGGGGAGTTATTACTGTATACAGCGCTGGGGGTTATATTACTGTATACAGCGCTGGGGGGTTATATTACTGTATACAGCGCTAAGGGTTATGATGTATACAGAGCTGGGGGTTATGCTGTATACAGCGCTCGGGGTATTACTGTTACTCTCGGATCTCGCTTTTCCTCTGTAGACTTATTTGTTTTTTTTAGAGTAAAGTAAAATAGGATGGTTGGTAATTATTCCTCCCCAGTTCTCCTTCCCCACCCTATGGAATAAGTATTGCTCTGTCTGGATGACACCCCCTCCCCCGATCTTCCATTCAAGCCCAGATGTGCTATTCGGTTTCTGAGGGTGTAGCGGTCTGGAGCGAGTCCTACAGGAAACCAGTCTGAGTACGGATTCCCAGTAAGAATGTCACCGAGAAAATCTGCCAGGGGGGCAATCCCTGTCCGCGGGGGCCACCAATAAAAGATAATAATGGGCCAAGAGAAGACATAACATTGCATTCACTTTCAAGACCTCAGAGGTCCTTTCTTCAGACGTAATGAAGCAGAACGCGATATCTAAAAGTTTTCTTATATGTTTATTAGGGAATCCCGAAAATATTCAGATCATGTCCCGAGGCAGCGGCCGCCGCTGGGCAGAGGATCCCTGTTCCTGGGCCGAGACGACCTTCAGCACCCGTTTTCTCTCCTGTTTGTTTTTTGTTTCTCGCTCCAGATTTCCTTCCCCTGAAAACATCCGCCCAGCGCTGTATACAGTAATATACCCCCCCAGCGCTATATACAGTAATATAACCCCCCAGCGCTGTATACAGTAATATAACCCCCAGCTCTGTATACAGTAATATAACCCCCAGTGCTGTATACAGTAATATAACCCCCAGCGCTGTATACAGTAATATAACCCCCCAGCACTGTATACAGTAATATAACCCCCCAGCGCTGTATACAGTAATATAACCCCCAGCACTGTATACAGTAATATAACCCCCAGTGCTGTATACAGTAATATAACCCCCAGCGCTGTATACAGTAATATAACCCCCAGCGCTGTATACAGTAATATAACCCCCAGCGCTGTATACAGTAATATAACCCCCAGCGCTGTATACAGTAATATAACCCCCCAGCGCTGTATACAGTAATATAACCCCCAGCACTGTATACAGTAATATAACCCCCCAGCGCTGTATACAGTAATATAACCCCCAGCGCTGTATACAGTAATATAACCCCCCAGCTCTGTATACAGTAATATAACCCCCAGCGCTGTATATACAGTAATATAACCCCCAGCGCTGTATACAGTAATATAACCCCCCAGCACTGTATACAGTAATATAACCCCCCAGCGCTGTATACAGTAATATAACCCCCAGCACTGTATACAGTAATATAACCCCCAGTGCTGTATACAGTAATATAACCCCCAGCGCTGTATACAGTAATATAACCCCCAGCGCTGTATACAGTAATATAACCCCCAGCACTGTATACAGTAATATAACCCCCCAGCACTGCATACAGTAATATAACCCCCAGCGCTGTATACAGTAATATAACCCCCAGCCCTGTATACAGTAATATAACCCTCCAGCGCTGTATACAGTAATATAACCCTCAACGCTGTATACAGTAATATAACCCCCAGCGCTGTATACAGTAATATAACCCCCAGCACTGTATACAGTAATATAACCCTCAACGCTGTATACAGTAATATAACCCCCAGCGCTGTATACAGTAATATAACCCCCAGCACTGTATACAGTAATATAACCCCCCAGCGCTGTATACAGTAATATAACCCCCAGCGCTGTATACAGTAATATAACCCCCCCAGCGCTATATACAGTAATATAACCCCCCAGCGCTGTATACAGGAATATAACCCCCCCAGCACTGTATACAGTAATATAACCCCCAGCGCTGTATACAGTAATATAACCCCCCAGCACTGTATACAGTAATATAACCCCCAGCGCTGTATACAGTAATATAACCCCCAGCGCTGTATACAGTAATATAACCCCCAGCGCTATATACAGTAATATAACCCCCAGCGCTGTATACAGTAATATAACCCCCCAGCGCTGTATACAGTAATATAACCCCCCAGTGCTGTATACAGTAATATAACCCCCAGCGCTGTATACAGTAATATAACCCCCAGCGCTGTATACAGTAATATAACCCCCCGGCGCTGTATACAGTAATATAACCCCCCAGCGCTGTATACAGTAATATAACCCCCCCAGCGCTATATACAGTAATATAACCCCCCAGCGCTGTATACAGTAATATAACCCCCAGGGCTGTATACAGTAATATAACCCCCAGCGCTGTATACAGTAATATAACCCCCAGCGCTGTATACAGTAATATAACCCCCAGCGCTGTATACAGTAATATAACCCCCCAGCGCTGTATACAGTAATATAACCCCCCAGCGCTGTATACAGTAATATAACCCCCAGCGCTGTATACAGTAATATAACCCCCAGCACTGTATACAGTAATATAACCCCCAGCGCTGTATACAGTAATATAACCCCCCAGTGCTGTATACAGTAATATAACCCCCCAGTGCTGTATACAGTAATATAACCCCCAGTGCTGTATACAGTGCTAATGAAGTCTGTTCCTCCATAGACTGGGTGATTAAGACTGAGCCATTCTATTGCCCCCCACAGGCAGTATGATAAGGAGTCGGGGTGTTTAGTAGATCGGGGGTCAGATAACAGAGCGAGAATCATACAAATGGCTGATATGCAGCTGCCTGAAAACTTTATATTACGGGGGCGACCATTATGGTTCATAATAAGTTATTCTCTTCACGTTTACCAAACTCTACAGGAACCTCAGCAGTCTCTTTGCAACAAAGTAACCAGTTTTATAAACAAAAAAAAATACAATTGTAATAATTTTATGAAAAGCAGGAACCCGAAGGTGAATCGGACACAACAGAGAAATCATTTAGGGTTTTTTTTTTTATAACCCCTCCGAGCTGAACCAATGAGGAGCCGGATCCTATGTTCCAGTCAGTCATGTGGCAGAAAAGCCTGCACTGATAGGCTGTTGCCATATATTTAGAATATCGATTAAGTAGATCGACACCTTTAAAGGGACTCTGCAGCCAAGAGACGCTCTTTTACCCGGGGAACCCTCCGGACACGCCCCACTCCCCGCCCATTTCCCCCTTTAAATGGGGTGTTTCCCGCCATGTCACTGACTTCCGCAGGTCCGCCCCTGATATCAGCGGGGGCCACCGACGTGGGTAGTCCTGGCCATGTCCCATGAGGGTAGGTTCCGGGTAGCTGGAGCCCAAAAGTTCCCAGGTATCCTGAGAGCTCCCCTCCCCCGGCAGTCCGCACTGGCGCCATTTTCCTGCGCAAGCATCTTGGCCCCTAGTGGCCCCCGGACTTTAAGCGCTTTAGGAGAGCTTTAGGGCCGCGTGACATCACGTTATTTCCCCACCTGAACGAACGCCTCACTCCGCCGACACTCACTTCCTCCCTGATCCTGGCGCTCGGCCCTCCAGACAGGAAACGCTTCTCTTCACACTCGCTGTGACAATTTTTTGTTTATGAGGTCACTTTCCCCACATATATACAATAACAGAGACTATCACACGCTAATAACATGCTAATAACACGCCAATAACACAGTAATAACATGCTAACACACTAACACGCTAATAAAACACTAACAAGCTAATAAAACACTAACATGCTTATAACACATTAAAAACATGCTAATAACATGCCAAGCGTCCATGACCTGGAATTGAAACTAAGCATAACTTAACGCGTAGATGAAGCCCGCCAGGTGAGGCGGCCGGCGTGATGTCACGGTGAGATCACGTGTTTCTGTGCGGTTTCCCGTTGTACGGCGCTCTGGCGTATGATAGCGCCATAAACCAATAGTGATAATAATAGATTCCCTGTTCCCCTCCCCCACCACTTACAACGGCTGCCTGAAACAATCAGCAACCTAACAATAGGGGAGAGATAAGTTAGCGGGGAGGAATAATCCTGCGGATCCTGAGGGCAGGAAGTTAAGGTGTGGGGGGGGCACACATGGGGGGGTTATGCACTTATTGCTCAGATTGATGGGAGTCTGCAGTGTACAGAGCAGCTCTGCTGGTTAAACTCCCTCCGGCTCCTGGCGAAGTCATATTAACCTATTAAGCGATGATGTCATGCAGATCCTCTGTCACACTGTTAACTCTTTTGGCCCCAGTGAGGACAGAACTCCAAGTATCCGGCCCGCTGGCCAATTGCCCGCCCGCAGCACACAAAGGGTTAACAGCTTAACATTTGGACCTGGAAGCTCCGCCCCCGCTCTGCTTTCTCTCCGGACGGCGGCCCCCCAGAAACAGGAGCGGCAACTCCGGAATAACCAGACGCCCCCTGGAATGCCACACGCTAACACACACATTCTAACACGCTAACACACGCATACACTCCAACACAGGCACACTAACACACGTGCATACATGCTAACACACACCGTGCTATACAGGTATAAATACCAGGTACCGTGTAATAACACCGTGCTATGCGGGTATAAATACCAGCTAATAACACCACGTGATACGTGTATAAATACTGTGTAATAACACCGTGCTATACGGGTATATATGCCGGGTAATAACACCGGTCTATGCGGGTATAAATACCGTGTAATAACACCGTGCTATGCGGGTATAAATACCAGGTAATAACACCACGTGATACGTGTATAAATACTGTGTAATAACACCGTGCTATACGGGTATAAATACCGGGTAATAACACCGTGCTATGCGGGTATAAATACCGGGTAATAACACCACGTGATACGGGTATAAATACCAGCTAATAACACCACGTGATACGTGTATAAATACTGTGTAATAACACCGTGCTATACGGGTATATATGCCGGGTAATAACACCGGTCTATGCGGGTATAAATACCGTGTAATAACACCGTGCTATGCGGGTATAAATACCAGGTAATAACACCACGTGATACGTGTATAAATACTGTGTAATAACACCGTGCTATACGGGTATATATGCCGGGTAATAACACCGGTCTATGCGGGTATAAATACCGGGTAATAACACCGCACTATGCGGGTATAAATACCGGGTAATAACACCACGTGATACGGGTATAAATACCGTGTAATAACACCGCACTATGCGGGTATAAATACCGGGTAATAACACCGTGCTATACGGGTAAATATACCGGGTAATAAATGCTGCGCTATATGGGTATAAATACCGGGCACTGGGTCATAACGCCGTGCTATTGGGGTATAAATACCGGGTAGTAACACCGTGCTATGCGGGTATAAATACCGGGTAATAACACCGTGCTATACGGGTATATATACCGGGTAATAACACCATGCTATACAGGTATATATATACCGGGTAATAACACCGCGCTATGCGGGTATAAATACCGGGTAACCGCGCTATGCGGGTATAAATACCGGGTAATAACACCGCGCTATGCGGGTATAAATACCGGGTAATAACACCGCGCTATGCGGGTATAAATACCGGGTAATAACACCATGCTATGCGGGTATTAATACCGGGTAATAACACCGTGCTATATGGGTATAAATACTGGGTAATAGCACCATGCTATACGGGTATTAATACCGGGTAATAACACCGTGCTATACGGGTATTTATACCGGGTAATAACACCGCGCTATGCGGGTATAAATACCGGGTAACCGCGCTATGCAGGTATAAATACCGGGTAATAACACCGTGCTATACGGGTATTAATACCGGGTAATAACACCACGTGATACGGGTATAAATACCGGGTAATAACACCATGCTATGCGGGTATTAATACCGGGTAATAACACCGTGCTATACGGGTATAAATACCGGGTAATAAACGCTGCGCTATACGGGTATAAATACCGGGCACCGGGTAATAACACCGTGCTATACGGGTACAAATACCCGGTAATAAGTAGGGGTATTAATACCCGGTGACGCGGGATGATACAGGGTATAACACACAGAGCTCAGCATTAACCCTTTGGGCGATGCACACAGAGCTGCACTTCTCCTGCGATTGGCTGGAAAGTTCCCGTTACCATGACGACTGCCCCCTCTGTGCCGGGGAGTCCCCCGCTCTCTAGAGTGTAAGCTCCTGTGCGCAGGGCCCCCAGGACATCTTCTTTCTGTCATGTCCTGCACAGCGCCACGGCATATGAAGCCCCTTTATAAAACAATGCTAATAATACAAACCCCAATGCCTGACCTGCCCTGACAGCCTTCCCTGTAACAACTACCCCGGAGCATCTGCCCCTGTACTCACCCGGTATAGCGCTCACCTCCGCAGGGCTGCCTGGCCATAGCCAGCAGGGAGTGTGAGTGTCAGCTCCTCGGTCAGGGGCCAGGGAGTGTCAGCTCCTCGGTCAGGGGGCAGGGAGTGTGAGTGTCAGCTCCTCGGTCAGGGAGTGTGAGTGTCAGCTCCTCGGTCAGGGAGCAGGGAGTGTGAGTGTCAGCTCCTCGGTCAGGGAGCAGGGAGTGTGAGTGTCAGCTCCTCGGTCAGGGAGCAGGGAGTGTGAGTGTCAGCTCCTCGGTCAGGGGCCAGGGAGTGTGAGTGTCAGCTCCTCGGTCTGGGGGCAGGGAGTGTGAGTGTCAGCTCCTCGGTCAGGGGGCAGGGAGTGTGAGTGTCAGCTCCTCGGCCAGTGAGTGGGTTTTCTGCTGTTGAACACGAGCGGCTTCAACTTTACAAACAGCAGAAACTAACAGACCCTCCCCTCCCACGGCCACTCCCACTCACGGAGCCCCCACTCCCGTCTCCTCACGGCCACTCCCACTCACGGAGCCCCCACTCCCGTCTCCCCACGGCCACTCCTACTCACGGAGCCCCCACTCCCGTCTCCCCACGGCCACTCCCACTCACGGAGCCCCCACTCCCGTCTCCCCACGGCCACTCCTACTCACGGAGCCCCCACTCCCGTCTCCCCACGGCCACTCCTACTCGCGGAGCTCACACTCCCGTCTCCCCACGGACACTCCCACTCTGTGGCTTGTTTAATGGTCTCTCCCACAGATCCTTGACTTCTGGCTTCAGGGTCGCACTCATGGTGGGGAGGAATAAGGAACAGGCCCGCCAGCACAGAGGATGGGAGTCTTTACTTCATAGCTGCCAAGTGGCCTGGATTCCCAGAGACTGATATGGTTGGTAGATCAGTAGCCAGTGGCTAGTTGTGTGCAGTGGGGCTGGAAAAGGCTTTATAGCCGGTGCCGGGGCGGCTCTGCCCGGCCGTCCACTTCCTCCTCACACAAAGAGACCTCTGAGGTTTCCTAACCTTACATGACTTTAATAAGAGGCACCAAGACCACAACCGCCCCACGCGGACTCCCAGCCGACCCACCGGCTGCCACCGGCGAGACGCTTCAACCCATAGAGAGTTCAACAACGTGCACGAGAAACGTTCCAAGAGGTGGATAAGTGGAACAGCTTCCCAGCAGAAGTGGTAGAGGGTAATACAGTGAGGGTATTAAACATGCATGGGATAGACATACGGCTCCTGAATCTAAGACGAGACCAACGACTGATTAAGGTTTGAGTCGTTACAGCAGGAGAAACGGCGACTAGACGGGGGCCGGATGGGGCTTCCTTCATAAAACTACCGCTACCACTTCTGCTGGGAGGCTGTTCCCTCTCGGTTACACATTGCATTAGATTTAGCGAATCGGTGCCACGTGGATCCGCAGCGGGGAATCAAAGTCCGCCGGCCGCTCCCCGCTGATAAAGTTCCATCTGAAAACGTGGAGAAAACGTACATCGCTGCGGAGTATGACGGCGCTATACAAACAATCAACGAACCCCCGCTGACTCCCCCGCACCGGGGGGGGGGGCATAAGCTGTGTTTCCATGGTAATAACACCCGATAAACGTAATAAATGCACTAAGGCACCTGATACTTACAGCTCGGCGTGACCCCCCTCCGGCCCCCCGGACCACGGCCCTCGAAGTGCTTATTAAGCTGCCGGTAAACGTATTGGTTAATGGCCGGGTCAGGGTTTAGATTGTTAGCTCCTCGGGCCTCCTGTATCTCTGTAAATGGATCATTATTATCTACCCCCCCCAGAAGGGCTGATAACAATAAATACCCCTGTGGGGGCCGCCCGCTCGCCCGCTGCATTCTCAGCCCAAAGGGGTCACTCTCACTATCCCGGGGCAATTAAACCTGCCAGCCAGGGGCAACAGGGACAAGCCAGGCCTTATTAACCCTTTGAGCAGCGTTGCCAGGTCATAAATACACGTAATACCCCCCCCCCCGGAGATACTGCTAAAATTTGGGGCAATTGGGCTCAAATCCAAAATACTTCTTCTCAGCGGGTGAGCTGTCGCACGTGTTAGAATGTCAGCTCTTTGGCCCAGATTTGCCGCTCTTGTGGAATGATTAGGAAAATCTTACCTGCCGGCTCCGGAGTCACTTCCTCCAAACCACAAAATCCACATCAGTCCCGATCACAGCGCATAGTCCTCGGACCTGAGTGTCAGCTCCTGGGGCGAGTGACAGGCAGACAGCAGGCTGAGTGTCGGCTCACGGGGCGAGTGACAGGCAGACTGCGGGCGGTGCAGAGGCAGGGATGGGGCGAGTGACACGCCGAGGACAGGCAGACAGCAGGCCGAGTGTCAGCTCCTGGGGTGAGTGACAGGCAGACAGCAGGCCGAGTGTCAGCTCACGGGGCGAGTGAGAGCGGGCGGTGCGGAGGCAGGGATGGGGCGAGTGACACGCCGAGGACAGGCAGACAGCAGGCCGAGTGTCAGCTCACGGGGCGAGTGAGAGCGGGCGGTGCGGAGGCAGGGATGGGGCGAGTGACACGCCGAGGACAGGCAGACAGCAGGCCGAGTGTCAGCTCATTGGGCGAGTGAGAGCGGGCGGTGCGGAGGCAGGGATGGGGCAGGGTAGCACTGAGTCAATAGAGGAAGCCGGCCTTTGGACTCTTTTACGGCAGGCATTGAGTTTCGCCTCCACAGGGGGGACAAAGCCTGCGGTGGGCGCAGGAGGGGGGGCGCTGCCACCTGATGCACCGTTAACCCCTTCAGCCCCAGAGGGGGTACAGACGTCTCCGCCCCGGCTTCCTGTCTCTCCTTGGAAACCCAAAACACAGGGAGGCAGGTAACACGCCGGGCAGGTTCCTCTGCCTTCCCGAGCGCCCGCTGTATACGAGTAGTGAGTAGCACTCCGCTGTATACGAGTAGTGAGTAGCACTCCGCTGTAGACGAGTAGTGAGTAGCAATCCGCTGTATATGAGTAGTGAGTAGCACTCCGGGAGGGGGCCGAGGCTCTTGTTATTGGTCCGTTTCAGCTGTTAAATTACGGCCCAAAAATCCACCCTCAAAATATACGTTTCCTTCCGCGTCAATCTTACTCCACGTGCGGATTCACCGGCGAGGCTTACAGAGCCGCCAACCAGATTCTCAGGGTCTGGGGGTGAATGGGGCAGGTTCTCTGAGTCTCGGGGTGAATGGGGCAGATTCTCTGGGTCTCGGGGTGAATGGGGCAGATTCTCAGGGTCTCGGGGTGAATGGGGCAGGTTCTCTGAGTCTCGGGGTGAATGGGAGAGATTCTCAGGGTATCAGGGTGATTGGGGCAGATTCTCGGGGTGAATGGGGAGATTCTCAGGGCCTCGGTGGTGAATGGGGCAGATTCTCAGGGTCTTGGGGTGAATGGGGCAGATTCTCAGGGTGAATGGGGGAGATTCTCAGGGTCTCGGGGTGAATGGGGCAGATTCTCAGGGTATCAGAGTGAATGGGTGAGATTCTCAGGGTCTCGGGGTGATTGGGGCAGATTCTCAGGGTCTCGGGGTGATTGGGCAGATTCTCAGGGTCTCGGGGTGATTGGGGCAGATTCTCAGGGTCTCGGTGGTGAATGGGGGAGATTCTCAGGGTCTTGGGGTGAATGGGGCAGATTCTCAGGGTCTCGGTGGTGAATGGGGGAGATTCTCAGGATCTCGGGGTGAATGGGGCAGATTCTCGGGGTGAATGGGGAGATTCTCAGGATCTCGGGGGGAATGGGGCAGATTCTCAGGGTCTCGGGGTGATTGGGCAGATTCTCAGGGTCTCGGGGTGATTGGGCAGATTCTCAGGGTCTCGGTGGTGAATGGGGAGATTCTCAGGGTCTCCGTGGTGAATGGGGAGATTCTCAGGGTCTCCGTGGTGAATGGGGCAGATTCTCAGGGTCTCGGGGTGAATGGGAGAGATTCTCAGGGTCTCGGGGTGAATGGGGGAGATTCTCAGGGTATCAGGGTGATTGGGGCAGATTCTCGGGGGGAATGGGGAGATTCTCAGGGTCTCGGGGTGAATGGGGCAGATTCTCTGGGTCTCAGGGTGAATGGGGCAGATTCTCGGGGTGAATGGGGCAGATTCTCAGGGTCTCGGGGTGAATGGGGCAGATTCTCAGGATCTCGGGGTGAATGGGGCAGATTCTCAGAGTCTCGGGGTGAATGGGAGAGATTCTCAGGGTCTCGGGGTGAATGGGGGAGATTCTCAGGGTATCAGGGTGATTGGGGCAGATTCTCGGGGGGAATGGGGAGATTCTCAGGGTCTCGGGGTGAATGGGGCAGATTCTCTGGGTCTCAGGGTGAATGGGGCAGATTCTCGGGGTGAATGGGGCAGATTCTCAGGGTCTCGGGGTGAATGGGGCAGATTCTCAGGATCTCGGGGTGAATGGGGAGATTCTCAGGGTCTCGGGGTGAATGGCGAGATTCTTAGGGTCTCGGGGTGAATGGGGCAGATTCTCTGGGTCTCGGGGTGAATGGGGCAGGTTCTCTGAGTCTCGGCGTGAATGGGGCAGATTCTCAGGGTCTCGGTGGTGAATGGGCAGATTCTCAGGGTCTTGGGGTGAATGGGGCAGATTCTCAGGGTCTCGGGGTGAATGGGGGAGATTCTCAGGGTATCAGGGTGATTGGGGCAGATTCTCAGGGTCTCGGGGTGAATGGCGAGATTCTTAGGGTCTCGGGGTGAATGGCGAGATTCTTAGGGTCTCGGGGTGAATGGGGCAGGTTCTCTGGGTCTCGGGGTGAATGGGGCAGATTCTCGGGGTGA
This sequence comes from Spea bombifrons, assembly GCF_027358695.1. Taxonomy (NCBI): domain Eukaryota; kingdom Metazoa; phylum Chordata; class Amphibia; order Anura; family Pelobatidae; genus Spea; species Spea bombifrons. The sequence goes on along the minus strand of NC_071087.1, from coordinate 162,797,839 downwards.
ATGGGGAGATTCTCAGGGTCTCGGGGTGAATGGGGCAGGTTCTCTGAGTCTCGGCGTGAATGGGGCAGATTCTCAGGGTCTCGGTGGTGAATGGGGCAGATTCTCAGGGTCTTGGGGTGAATGGCGAGATTCTTAGGGTCTCGGGGTGAATGGGGCAGATTCTCTGGGTCTCGGGGTGAATGGGGCAGATTCTCTGGGTCTCGGGGTGAATGGGGCAGGTTCTCTGAGTCTCGGCGTGAATGGGGCAGATTCTCAGGGTCTCGGTGGTGAATGGGCAGATTCTCAGGGTCTTGGGGTGAATGGGGCAGATTCTCAGGGTCTCGGGGTGATTGGGGCAGATTCTCAGGGTCTCGGGGTGAATGGGGCAGATCCTCTGATTTAATGATATCTGAGAATCCCGACTGGTGCTTTTCTCCCTGCTATATCACAGCTGGGATCCCTGCTTGAATTCAGGTGACTTCACTCAGTATCAGGCATGTGATGACCCAGTACTGGATCCCGACCGCATGTTTGCAGGGCCCCAGCTGTTAATATTAATAAAGATTCTACCCCTCGGTGAGGAATATTGTGGGGACCCCAAACTCGGTGACCTTTCGGGGGCTTTACACTCATTGGGTGTTTTTAGAATACAGGGCCGGCTCGTGTCCAAAGTATCACGTTTTTAAGAGCACTTTGGGGAGGGGCTCATCGGCCAGGCTCCACCCACTTCATTTTTGACTATTTTAGCGTTTGGATATTTTTGTCTATTTTATAATAAAGCCACCTCAACCTGTGCTCAGGATCTGTATTATTCCTCCCCATTTACTTATCCGCTCTTTCATCGTCACTTTACTGCCGGAAGCCGACGGGGAGACTCTTTCTGGGTCAGATACAGAAAATATATAAAAATGAGTATTTTAGCTCTAAACATATTGACTCCGTCATGATCTGAGGGGGTCACACAGTCTAGAGTTAACCCCCCCCACTGATCATATATAAGACTGCCAGCTGTGTTTTCGCTCCCAGTACGTTATGGATGATCTCCCTGCTTTATAAGCATTAAAAAGTAGAGAGGGAACATCTGCTTCACAGCAGAGGTGGTAAAATTCTAACCTCAGCAGGCCATTCTCATCGCAATCTGGAGACTTTTATACACTGAGCCGGCGGTCAGCGACATTCCGCCCCAATCCCTGAATCCCATCCACACTCGAGCGGGGGCCCAAAATCTGACCTTCAGAATTCCAGAGCCTGCCCCATCCGGCCCCATCCGGCCCCCGTCTAGTCACCGTTTCTCCTGCTGTAAAGACCCAAACCTTAATCAGTCGTCGGTCTCCTCTTAGATTCAGGAGCCGTATGTCTATCCCATGCATGTTTAATCCCCTCACTGTATTACCCTCTACCACTTCTACTGGGAGGCTGCTCCATTTATCCACCACCCCTTCAGTAAAGTAAAACTCCCTCCCATTCCATCTCTGTCTCTGACTCTCTAGTGTTTGATTCCGCTCTCTTGTTGTAACTTTTCTCCTCCTTTAAGTTAAACTTCCCTCCTGTCCTTTATGTATTGAAATGTCTCTCCCCGTCCCCTCTCCTCCCCTCCCCTCTCCCCTCTCCTCTCCTCTCCTCATCCCCTCGTCTCTCTCCCCGAGTCGGAGGTATTGAGATCCCTTTTAATGTTAATCTTGATAATTAAACCTGAGAGCCGGGCACCTGCAGTAGCTGCCAACAGGCATTTTTCTGGGCGTGGAGTCTTGAGTTGACAGAGTGACAGAGACGCCGCGCGGTTATCTGATCATTTATTACGGGATAAACTATTGCGTAACGATGGCACATTCCGGAAAACAGACACATTATATCCTCCTGTATGATACATTCGGCTCTCACAGGATCGTCCAGCTGCACCAACACACAAGATGCCCGCGTCCGGGGCAGATCCCACCACATGCCCCAGGGGGGGAAATCATAAAAATATTGTTCTACCCATTTCCCGGGGCGGAGGGCAGGAATCCCCCCACGTAGTGCAAAAAATAAAGTATCGAAAATTCAACATTTCCCCAAAAAAGTGTGGGGGAGGGGAACACAAGTCACGCAGGCAGATTATGGCACATGGAGGGGGGCATATACTGGCATCAGGACTAAAGAATACCCCCCACAAGGGCAGAGGGACCCCCACAAGGGCAGAGGGACCCCGGTCAGGTTGTCCGCAGTGAAGCAGAGCCGGGTATCGGCAGCTACCATGTGGCCCCCGGGGACCCCACGAACGTAAAATCACGCGCGACCGACGAAGCCTTTTTTTTTTTTTTTTCCTTTTATGACATTTCCATATTTAAAAAAATAATTAAAACATCGTTAAAAGCATCTTTTTCTGAAAATAACGTAAATAAACGTGTCAGCGAAACGTTATCCAGTCGCGGTGCGGACCCCCGTTATATAATTCACTGGCAGCGGCCCTCGGCTTGGTGAACGGGGGCCTCGCGTGGCCGTAAATATCATAAATCCAGCGAGAGCCGCCGAGCGTCAGCTTATTTCTGAAGAGGGAGAGAAACGAGATCCAGAAGCTTCCGGGTCCTTCCGAGAGACGACTCCTCGGCCTCCATCACCGGCCGCTTTCCTTATAAATAATTTATATACACAACGGAAATCCTCCTTTTCCACACCGGCCTTCACCGGTTTCCGTGACGATCCCGCGATGGCGTTCCGTTCCTCGTGGCCCCTCTGGTTTCGGCGCGGGGGCCGCTCAGCTCCCCTCCTCCGCGGAGCGCGTCTCGGATTTGAGTTTGACGAACTCTCGGGCCACCTCGTCGTTGGTCCTCTGGGAGAGAATCCGCAGCACGGTGAGGCCCGTCTCGTCCATGTGGATCCGCCGGCCCAGGGGGCACCAGCATGCGCAGCTGCCCTTCTCTGCAATGTCGCGGAGCTGCATGACGGCGATGCCCAGCACGTGATCCTCGCGGGCGAAGCAATAGTCCTTGACACAGACCTGCAGCTCGTAACACTCCGGCCCGTCCTCGTTCCCTAAAATACTGGGGAGGAAAAAAAGAACGGGGAATAAAGGGTTACAGCCAAAAGATGAAGCGGGGGCCGCGCAGGGCCGGAAACATTTACCGTATATATATATATTGTGTGTGTACAGATTCTACCGGGGCCTCTGAACAATTAATATTAACACAGAACATTTGGCGCTAGGAGCTTGCAATCTATCCGTCTCACTGAGTGTTACGTGGCACCGAGCCCCCCCCTCACTCACAAGTGGAACGTCTCGTTGTACTTCGGAGCCCAGTTGTTGCTCTTCGATTTGGTGGTGAACCTCCTCTTCTTGTCGCTCATGTGGGGGCCGATCATGGTGACCTCCACGAAGGGCCGGAACATGCCGGTCGTCTGCCACTTCAGGTCATTGGCCGCCACCACTGTGACAACGAGCCGAACGAACCAATCACATGGCGGGAAAAAGGAAGACGGTAACGAGGCAGACAATTAAAGCGGTTAACGAGCGAAGCGTATAGAATAAGAGTGCGTGTGGCGCCGGCGCCCTCTAGTGGCCGCGCGGCAGCGAGTCTCACCTTTCACGGTCACCTTCTGCTCGCCGGTTCCGGGGTGGGTGAAGAGGTCTATCTGTATGGAGACTTCACCCACGGGATCCTCCACGCCGGAGCCTGGGGCACAAAGAGCCGCTTACCCACAGAGCAAATCACCGCTACGCACAGAGAGGGCCGAGGGGGCCGGGACAACACCGGGAGAAACTGATTTATCTATACATTATACAGGGGCCGGTCACTGATTTATCTATACATTATACAGGGGGCCGGTCACTGATTTATCTATACATTATACAGGGGCCGGTCACTGATTTATCTATACATTATACAGGGGGCCGGCTCGCTGATTTATCTATACATTATACAGGGGGGCGGTCACTGATTTATTTATACATTATACAGGGGCCGGTCACTGATTTATCTATACATTATACAGGGGCCGGTCACTGATTTATCTATACATTATACAGGGGGCCGGTCACTGATTTATCTATACATTATACAGGGGCCGGTCACTGATTTATCTATACATTATACAGGGGGCCGGCTCGCTGATTTATCTATACATTATACAGGGGGCCGGTCACTGATTTATCTATACATTATACAGGGGGCCGGCTCGCTGATTTATCTATACATTATACAGGGGGCCGGTCACTGATTTATCTATACATTATACAGGGGGCCGGCTCGCTGATTTATCTATACATTATACAGGGGGGCCGGTCACTGATTTATCCATACATTATACAGGGGCCGGTCACTAATTTATCTATACATTATACAGGGGGCCGGCTCGCTGATTTATCTATACATTATACAGGGGCCGGTCACTGATTTATCTATACATTATACAGGGGCCGGTCACTAATTTATCTATACATTATACAGGGGGCCGGCTCGCTGATTTATCTATACATTATACAGGGGCGGAGACGAAGCTGAGTGCAGAATATATATGTTTAGCTATAAGTTTAAATAGATAAATTGCGGAATTACGCGTCACACGAATGATAGATAAAGATAAAATAAAGATAAAATAAAGATAAATAAAAATAGATACTTTTCATTACATTTTAAAATGCGTATAAAGGGTTATTTTTCTAAAGTGCCCTGTTTTCCGATGTCACCAGCGTGTGGGGTTTCTGCTCGGCTGGCTGCGCATGGGTAACAGGTGGGGGGGGCAGGGTCCGTACTAGCTAAGCAGCGCTATATAACGTACCCACGTCGGGAAGAATGTCCTCATTAGCTGTATATCTAATACCCTTCCCATAATACACTGAGCCAAGAAACCAACAGAGAGCAGGCGGGGAGAAAGGAAGAAAGAATTACAAACAGGAGGAGACAGACGGCACAAATTATATCACTTCCTGCCACATCAGACAGTAATCATAAGTGACATCGCTTCCTGCCAGGTAACAGATACCGCAAGTGACATCACTTCCTGCCAGGTAACACAGATATCGCAAGTGACATCACTTCCTGCCAGGTAACACAGATATCACAAGTGACATCACTTCCTGCCAGGTAACACAAATACCGCATGTGACATCACTTCCTGCCAGGTAACACAGATATCGCAAGTGACATCACTTCCTGCCAGGTAACACAGATATCGCAAGTGACATCACTTCCTGCCAGGTAACACAGATATCGCAAGTGATGTCACTTCCTGACACTTTAGAGTGTGGAGATTATAATAAAACAATTCATAGGGCGTCCGTATCCCTCTTTTCTAGGAGGTCAGAATGTTTGCGGGGTATGAGGGGATCGCAGGGTTCTACTGCCTGAAAAGCCCCGATAATGTGTATAGAAACAGCAGGAAACGGCTTTATAAATTAAACGGGGTAAATGAACCCCATTATTCTTCTAAACGCCCCGCTCGGTTATAGGAAAAGCCGGCGGTGGGGCACACATTGCCCTGGCAGTGCCGCCTGCCTCTAGGGGGAGCCGTAACTCACCCTGCGCGGTCTGCGTCTGCACGAAGGTTTTGATGAGAGTGTCCGTGGTCTGCGTGTAGAGAGACAGCGCGTAGCGCAGAGACTGCAGCTCGGGGCTTTTCTCCAGGAAGGCTTTCTTGAGGCCGCTGCCGCCGGCGTGGAAGTATTGCTGGAAGAAGACAGCGAGTCCCGTCAGACAGAACGGACGCCAACAGCCAGGTCCTTCCCGCCCGCCGCGCCACGTACCTTGATGGTGTCCAGCGCCAGGTCCATGACGGCACACTGCTTCGGGGTCAGGCTCCGGGTCTCCTCTCGCACCATGTGATCCTGAAAGCCCAATCAGAATCAGCCATCAGCACCCCAAGAACTGGCAGAACGGAGGGACGGCAGGCGCGTGCGCGCCGGCGACTTATAAACCGTACGGGATAACGCGTTTCTATGGCTCTGCTTCACATTCTGTTTCCGGAACTACAAGTCACACAATCCTCTGGCAGGATGATGGGGATTGGCGTTCAACGGCTACGGAGCTTCTTTCCGATCTGCGCGTTTCAATCTTTGATTTATTTTCTAGACTGTGCCAGGCGCTTCGTAACCCAACGGATAAATACTCGTTCTGTGCGTGTGATAAACGACAGACGACATACAGGGTACACGCCACGTACACGCCTGACACCTCCCCCGCTGTCGTGAACGAGGAACGGCGGCGCCGGGTGAGATTCACGCGCACAGGGAGGACACGCTAAGCAGGGGACGACCCGCGGGGACTCACCTTCAGCTTGGATAACTGCCCCAGCTCCTTCGCCGCCGTGAAAATCAGCTGCGTCCCCTGAGAACACGGGGCGGAAAAAGAGAGAGAAAAGACATTACAGACATTACGGGGAGAGGAGCAGAGCTCTATAACTGCCTGTCAAGCTCTATAACGACAGGCAGAGCGTCCGAGCAAACGCTGGAAATCTCTCCTTTTACCAAAACTAGCATCAATGGGATGCCCGGGAGACGCACTAAAGGACACTCGCCAGGCCGCGTTAATAAGCGTGGTTACACTACCGGCAGCGCACACTCACCGACTGGTCCGTGAGTGGAGGCAGAACGATCATCTTCTCCATGGTGTTCATGACCACCCTCCAGAGCTCCTTCAGGACGCGCTTCAGCACAGTCTTCTCACACACCGTGGCGAAGAGCGTCAGGCTGCCGAGACACCAACAAAAACCGCTACATGCCACGATTTCACCCCACGTGTCATTCCATCACATCACGGGGCAATTACAGAAGAACAGGAAAACACGGAACACGGCCTCCAAATCCAAAGAGCGGGTGCGTGGAGGGCTACGGAGGGGAAGAGCGGGCGCACGGAGGGCAAGAGCGGGCGCGCGGAGGGCTACGGAGGGGAAGAGCGGGCGCGCAGAGGGGAAGAGGGGGGGCACGGAGGGCTACGGAGGGGAAGAGCGGGCGTGCGGAGGGGAAGAGGGGGGCACGGAGGGCTACGGAGCGAGTGCTGCTCTGTAGCAGACTGTCATATACGAGAGTGCATGGTGAGATGGAGTAGGCACTATAGGCTTGCGGTGGCCGCTCAATGAGTGACCGGGGAGGCGGTGAAATGTCCCGGTCGCAGACCCTTCTCTCACTCACTTCCCATCCAGGAAGTCCATAAGCGGCCGTAAGACGTTGTCTGCATCCTGCGCCACGGTGTTCCTCGCGTTGGCCGCCACGTTCCCCGTCCCCTTCACGTGGCCCAGGATCTCGGACATTTGTTTAATGCATTCGTCGATGCGGAACTGGAAGCTACGGAGAGACAGGGAGAGACAGGGAGAGACACGGAGAGCGTCACCGACTCAAACGTTACAGAGACGCCTGAAAAGAAACCTTTCAGAGACCGCATCACAGCGCCCGTACGAAGCCTCGGGTCTGCGCATGGATATTCAGCACCTTCTGAGCTTTCAGGGCACCCTGTGGCCCTTGTGGTCTCACAGAAATATTACCGAGAGCCAGGACTAGGGGTCAGAGACTCCCACTCACTGGTTGCTCAGGCCAGGTGAGTACCCACTCACTCGTAGGTTACTTAAGCTGAGCCCTCACTCACTCTTGCACTCACCTGTTCCCAAACACGGTGCTCAGTTCGTCCAACACATTGTTGAGTTTCACCTGGAGCTCCTTCAACGTGTCGCTGGCTTCAGGATCCAACTGGAAAGAGAAAGCGACACGCGGTGAGAACCCCCGCCACACAGCCCGGCCAATGAGCACAGACGATACAGACCCGGCCCGGCCAACGAGCACAGACTATACAGACTCGGCCTGGCCAATGAGCACAGACTATACAGACCCGGCCCGGCCAATGAGCAGACTATACAGACCCGGCCTGGCCAATGAGCACAGACGATACAGACCCGGCCTGGCCAACGAGCAGACGATACAGACGTGGCGTGGCCCAAGAGCACAGACTATACAGACCCGGCCAACGAGCACAGACTATGCAGACCCGGCCCGGCCAATGAGCACAGACTATACAGACCCGGCCCGGCCAATGAGCACAGACTATACAGACCCGGCCCGGCCAACGAGCACAGACTATACAGACCCGGCCCGGCCAATGAGCACAGACTATACAGACCCGGCCCGGCCAACGAGCACAGACTATACAGACGTGGCCAACGAGCACAGACTTGGGTTCTGCTTTGCGGTCTGTATAAAGAATCAGGATTCGAGACAAACGTTTCATGCGCATTAAAGCTTCCACAGCATGCGCCGCCGTGTATGATTGGAGGTTACTTAATACTTTGTTTTACATTCCTATTGTTACAGGCGCTATAACCCCAAAGTAACGAGACGGGGTCATCATTTGGGGTCCGGCAGAAATAGTAAGCAGCAGGTGGGGCACCAGGAACGTTCCTGCTTTAAAATAAAGCCCCGTTCTTCTTAAAAGCCCCGTTGGATGCGATAGAATTGCCCCCTCGGTCTGTTTAGCGTCAGCGCGATTCATCGATAGACTTTACGAGGGGTCAGGCTGGAGACCGAGGCCAATCCCTGGAGAAAGAATAATGGCCTCCGGTGAGCTGGTGGCGTTCCAGGCTGACCCGGAATGGCCTTTGTAGGCTCATCATCCAAACGTCTGGTCGTCGGCGTCCCTTAACGCCCACCGGTGCACCGGCAGCATCCAACCGTGCCGGCGTCTCCTCTATAGGAACGCAAATTCATACGTTTGACCCAAGTGAAAGGCGCCCCCCGCTGGTAAAATAACGAGCTCCGGAGCAGAACATTGCATCTCCGTTTCCAAATAAAGAAAGCCGGCTCCCCGCGGGGAGGTTTATTTTTACTCAGAAGCATGAGAGGCGCGAGGGCAGCTTTGACTTCAACCTGCGCGCCGGGGCCAGAAGGAAAAGAGGAACACAACGGAGAGGGGCCGTTATAGCTCCGCGATTCATCTGTTAAGGTAAAGACCATGAAAGAGCGAGGGGCCACGGCTACCGAAATCCTATGAACTCCCCAGGTACGGCATGATCATAGGATAAAGAGGGGCACGGACACGATGTTCCCAGACCGGCGTATATCGCGCATGCTTGGGTTTGAAATGTGAAAAAGCTGAGCAAAATAAAAGCTGAACACACAAAACAAAGCCAGCAACACAACCAGCATTACCGGCAGCGACACAATTTCCCCAAGGAGGGGAGACATCGACGGGCCCCCCCATGCAAACACATAAACCAATTAAACCCGGCGTGACCAGCTTTCCGTCTTTTGGAGTCAGAGAACCCGGGCCGGCCGAGTAAAAGCGGGTAAAGATTACCTCCTTCCCGCCCATGGCTTCGAACATCTTCTCCAGCTGGACTCGGAGCTGCTGGACGTTGTTCATCAGGATACAAGGCTGGAAGAGAGACACGATGACCAACGAACGGCGAGGAACTCGTCGCAGCTTTTCCAGCACGCCGAAGGAGCCGGCCTGCTTAGTGACGGTACTCAGAATCTTTATTACCAGTTAGCTGAACTTTGGGGTACAGAGGAGAGAAAGCGTGGGGGCAGGAGAGGGAAGGGATAGAGAAGACAGGAGAAGCCCACAGAGAAGAAAGGAAAGCACAGAGGTCTACAACTTAAACTAGGGAAAGGAGGTCACGCGAGACAATGTGTCGGGAGCCGCCCGGACCCGTTACGCTTCCACCCGTGGATATGAAACACTCACCAGCTTCTCCTTAAAGCAGTAGGACTGGAAGGACTTGGAGAGGATCTCGGAGTATTGGAGCAGCACTTTACTGATGGTCTACAGAGACACAAACGCATTCACTCACCCAATCTGCGCCCAACAAAGTTATTGCAAAAGAGTCAAGAGTAACGGCTCGGCGACACACGGTTTCCATACGCATCGGCAGTTCAAAAGTAAATATGGCCGCCCTACCCCATAAGGAATAACAATCGGAACCAAGAAGATGCAGGTACGAGAACGTAGAAAGACGAGCCGCTCTATTGCGAGTTCCGGCTAACGTCAGGCTCTCAGAATGCACAACGGTCAACATGGATGAAGCGTCTGGCCCTGGCTTGGACAGCCTGACCCACTCAGGTCCTAATCTTTCCCCCCGGATACTAGCGAATCCATGGCCCCCGGACACTAGCGAATCCATGGCCCCCGGACACTAGCGAACCCATGGCCCCCGGACACTAGTGAACCCATGGCCCCCGGACACTAGTGAACCCATGGCCCCCGGACACTAGTGAACCCATGGCCCCCGGACACTAGTGAACGCATGGCCCCCGGACACTAGTGAACGCATGGCCCCCGGACACTAGTGAATGCATGGCCCCCGGACACTAGTGAATCCATGGCCCCCGGACAGCATTTACCTTGGCGAACCTCCTCATGTAGTGCGCCACGATAACCGGGTCCGGACACTCCAGCTTCTTAATGATCTCAAAGCTTTGGTTGAGTTGGGTGAAGACGTCCACCACCGAGCAGGAGAACAGCGCATGTTCCGAGGTCTGCTGAAACTGCAAATTCACAGAAAAGAAAAAAGGTACCTAAATAAGCCGGCAGTTTACACAGCGCCCGACGGCCAACTACTCTGAATGTCCCATAAACTGGTGGCCTCTAGGTGGGCTTCCTTCCTTCCAAACGTCTTCTCACGGAGTCCTTAATGCGCCACTAGATACTTAACGTGCATTTTAAGAAGCAAAACGCATCGTTCCAACGCCCCAGCGTTTTAGAGAAAGCGGCTCGCCCGTTACACGTTACAGGCTGCTTTCTCAGGACGACCTGCAACGACCCGGCGGCTGACCGGTCGGCGACCGCTTTACTGAAAACCGCGATCTGTAACGAGTATCCACAGCTTTCTGAGCCCAAACCTCGATCGAACACCGCCAGTCCCACGTTGGCGCTCAGCTGACTTCTGGCACCGCTGCTCTTATTCTGGCGACCCGGCGACTCTCCGGTTTCCAGCGGATGAATAGTTAAGCAGCTAAGTGGCTCCGCGCTCGCACGCCGGGCAAACAAACCTTTTAATAATCCCCGCGCCGTCCGCCTCGCTTCCCGCTGATTGCTTCATTATCCATTAATTAAACCCCCGCCGGGTTATTAGTGGGCCTGCTGGCAGCGGCCGTCCTGCTTAATGCGCTTCGATCATTACGAGTCTTTGTGTTACAATTTGCATTCCATCAGCAGAGGGGCTGGGATTGACGCGCATGTCCGCCTGCGCCTGGCTACCGGCACGCTGTCTGGCTACTTACTTTCTGTTCATACTAATCAGAGCCGGTGCACAGGCCCCATAGCCCCCTGCCCCCCCCCCGGCACTCGTGGGCATGCTGTCCTTGGATGGGATTAGCGGCACAGAATGCGTGACGGCGGGTGAAATACTGTAAACGGTGACCTGGAATTCTCCGGAACGACTGCATGCCGGGCAACAGAGAAATCGCTATCTAAATTTCTGTCGGCAGCGCAGCCCCCCCAACCCCGACAGTTTTAATCTTCGCGGGTTGTCGGAGGATCACATTTACAGAGATCTTTTAGAAGACCTTCAAAGAACAGCGGATCCGGCGCCCGCTGAACTGACGAGAATCAGCATGAAACGCTATTTGTGGATAATTAAAAATGGAGCCTGAATGTTGAAGCAGAGACATCTTTATGTAGCGGTCCCCGCGTGGAGCAGACATTCACTTGCGCTGAACGTTCCATGCCGCGGGATAGCTGAATACAAACGCGTCTCAATGTGTGTCAGGGACCTGAAGCCCCCGGGGTCGCTGGCTGCGTTGTTGCGCATGGACGCGATGACGTACCCCGTCTTTCTTGTCGCGTTCCAGAGCCCCGTGAAGGAATTCCAGAGAGACCTCCTCGTTCTCATCCAGCCACTGCATCACAAACTGCTCGAACCACCTAAACACAAGGACGCGGTCAGTGAGACGGGGCGGAACAACAATGTATCTACGCGCATGTACAGCGCGGAAGCCCCAAACATTACTCCTCTTACTGCTTTTACATGATGCTCCCAGTAACTGGGTTAACCCCGACTACAGACGCGCAAATAAAGCAAGAAATACCAGATTTTGGTAAAGTAACCCGGCTTGTGCACATTTCGTGTCTGGTCCTCGCGGGGTCCCGTACTGGCGGAGACCGGATGCCGAATAAGGTTGCATAAAACCCAATTTTGCCAAAATCCTCCCCCTCCATACCAAATATTGTTGTATATAACAGCACAGCGGATTTATTATTTTATATAGCGCCGTCATATTCCGTAGCGCTGTATCACACAGTGTAAAGGCGAGTTAACAGAAGCCCCCCGGAGAGGCGGGGGGGGGAGCGGGGCACGTACGCTGGGTACTCGGGCACTTTCTCCTTCACGGCGGGCAGGTCCTGCACGTACTCGTTGTACAGCCATTTCACCTTGAAGTGCAGGTTCATGTAATCCGCACTCTTACACAGCCGATGCTTCTCGTGCTCTGCGGGGGAACGAAAAGAGAAGCTTCAGCTCGGTCTGCAGGGCTGGGCAGCTCGGGCCCACATGCCCCGATATATAATAAGACCCTTGTTAATTAACGGCGCCCCCCCCCCCCAGAAATCATTCTTCATCCAAGATTTTGCCATCGTTTTAGGGAACGTTTCTTTGTCATGTGATACAAAATCAGGCACTGGGGGGTTTGAAGAGGCAGAAGGGGCATCAGGAATCCGGGGCACTTTTTTTACCCAAATATTAATATTAAAGATGCCATGAATATGACTTGGTGACGCATCGGCCGCGGTCAGCGCCATTCCTCTCTCCAACCCCAGCTGCCGCGATGCCCTCCCAACCGCAGCTCCCACACGGCCCAAACACAGCCGCTTCATGCGCTGCCCGCGCTCCTTGGGCCAAACCATTAGGGGGATGGAAAAAAAAGAAAGCGTCCGACTTCATGCCGAGGAATTAGAGCGTCCGGCTCGAGGAGGGACATCATCTGAATGAGGAGGAGAGGAGCTCAAAGAGAGTTTTTTCGTGTGTGAGAAGCCGTCACTTCTGGCACATTCAGCTGTTGCTCACTGTGAGCTGACCGCTGAGATTCTGATACACATAGGGATTGGTTACCCTGCCTTTATATGTATCAGGATTCCGGTGAATGCGAGAAGGGAAATCCCTTGGTCGCTGTAATTACACCAAAACATAACCGGGCCAATTACATGAAACCTATCCGAGCTCCCCGATTCTTGTGGTCTGGCTCTAGCTGCCCGTGTGGCATTTACATTCTCCATTCTTAATTTATTAAGGAAAACAACACAAATACCCCCCACCCCCCATGTTACACATAATGACATACAAGGAGCTTACGCAGAACCTCTATATAAAGCCTATATGAGCTACAGGCCAGTATAGCCCTGCACGCGGCATCTATTACCCGGCGAGTGAATTATATATACTACATATCTATAGGTTATTAGAGCCTGGAAACGTCTATATACGTGTTATATAGGGTACATATCCCCGTATAAAGCATTTCTATAGGTGCTATTAGTAGAGGCTATAGAATCTACACAGCGGGCTACAGGGAAGGCGCCGGCGCTCAGCCTCGCTACATGATTTTAGACACGCGTGTTCTTACCACCCATGAAATGCATCATGCGGATTCGAAAGACGGCAGGAGCTTGAGATACAGGAGAGAGAGATCAGCCACGACACGCGACACGTGAGGGGACGGAGGCCGCGACACGCGAGGGGACGGAGGCCGCGACACGCGAGGGGACGGAGGCCGCGACACGCGAGGGGACGGAGGCCGCGACACACGAGGGGACGGAGGCCGCGACACGCGAGGGGACGGAGGCCGAGCTAAAGGGTCAATAAGGAGCGGGGGAGGAGAAAGATTTTGTTTTGGGGGAAAAACACGGTGGAAAGAGACTCAGCGGCGGTGCACAATGCCAGTCAGCAGCTGCAAAGGCCAATAAGATAATAGCATGAATAAAACGGGGAGCGGATTACCGGGAGGAGGAGGTCTGCTGCCTCTTTATGAGCGGATATTCAGCTCTGGGCACCGGCCCTTAAAAAGGGCTTCATAGAACGGGAAAAAGTGCAAAGGAGGCCACAACGTTAATGAGTGCAGGAGATTAAAAAAGTTGCCTCTACATACCCCCGAAAAACACCTTAGAGGGGATATTATAACGTTGTATAAATATGTGCGGGCCCGATATAAATACCTCCCCCGTGAGCCGCTCATTAACAGAAATGTACAAAGAGGTCGTCGGGATGGGAAGAGCGGGGATTTTATACGCAACAGGAGAAGGGATTCTTTACAGCGAGGGCAGTAAAGATTTTTTGGCCAAATCCAAAAGAATAGCTTAATTGTTGTTTTTGGGGGTTTTTTTAAGCTTCTTTTGGATCAGAAGTATCCAGACGTTTACTTTATTCCTGGCCGTTCTGGAATAGGGTATATAACATAAAAACATAAGCCTACGGGGGCAACAATCACGGCCTTTCTGTGTCCTCAGCGTCAGAAGCAGAGCAGAAAATAAAGCGTCAGCTCACAGGGCAGGCTAATGGAAGGCATTACACTCCCTGCCTGGCGCGGTTTGCGGTGCGATTCCCCCAGTCTGTTGCGCAGGCACGTAGTCTAACGCCGGTCGGGGGGAAGCCGAGGGAATGAACGGCCTGCAGAAGGGAGCGCGGCCCTAAGCGGGATCGCGGCCGAGGAGGGACTTACCGCTTAACCAGTGCAGAGCGCTTATTTTATCCAGGACTTGGAGAAAGACAGGAGACGAGGGGTTAGTGCGCGGGTATAATACACACAACGTATTATATATAACGTATCACGCGTGTTATAAACGTGTCTTCTTCTCTGAAGGGTGACCCAGAGTGATGGGAGCCCAAACCCAACGCGTCCCCACACAGAGGGGGCATCAGAGTCGTGGGGCAAATCGACAATATACCCCCCCCCCACCTGCCTGTCCAGAAACACCATGAGAACAACCTCCATAATGTGACCCTTTTTACCCCTGCAGGGGGCTAATCCTCCAGCTCAAAGGCTTACAGAACCGTCGCTACAAACTAGAGAAGATACCGAGGAACCGGGGGCCACAGCGGGGCCGGGATCCATCCAAAGCCGGGACACTCACTCAACAGAGGACACAGAAACTATAACCCGCAAACAAAGAGGAGCAAACCCCGGGGGGCGAAAGAGAGAAAAACCCCGCAGCCTCTCCGCCAACCCCCCCCGCAGCCTCTCCGCCAACCCCCCCCCCGCAGCCTCTCCGCCAACCCCCCCCCGCAGCCTCTCATCTCCCTTCATCTGGCTGCAAGCACATGCGGTCCTGTCTGGAGCAGTCTGCAAAGAGTTAAACCTCAGTTTTGGGGTTAATGCGTATTAGGATTCAGCCTCTCTCGGGGGTCACAGACCCCCAGCGCTAATTGAGAAACTATTTCAATAAGAAGGAGCGAAGCGCGGCCGCCCGGAGCTGCTGTTAATTGAAAGCTGGAGACGTGATTTTCACGGCAGTCACTTGAAAGGCAGCAAAGGCAGAGCGCGAGAGGTTAATCTACAAAGGCAACGAGCCCCCCGCAGCCACCAATGACTCAGAGGGTCCGGAATACCTCGCCCACTCACACAGGGGCCCGCGCCGTGTCCCTCCATGCGCAGCCACATACCTGCCCCAAACCAATACACAGGGAGCCGATCTACCCCCCCCATAAAGAGGGGCATTAGCTGTCAGACCCTCACACCAGGGAATAAAATGCCCCGCTTCACACATACAGGATGCGGTCTGGGGGTCTCCATTTCATATATTTTTTTTTTATGTTCATAAAAGTCACATTTATTAAACCCAAATCACTACCTCAATACATCAGCTGTGAAACGCGTCGTGTGCCGGACCCTCCAAATGAACTAAACTGCGAAAGGCGTCACAGACCCCACGCTAAACAAAAGCAGCAGTGAAAATGTACAATCGCTAGAATTCTCCCCAATAAACGCGTCAGACTCCGCTTACTAAGCTAAACCAGCGAGTCCCCCCCCGGGGCCTGACGCGGACGGCTCGTGTAAAGCGATTTCCGTAAGTCTGACATCCATCAGTGACGTTTTGCCCTCTTACCTTCCATGGCGTACTTCATATCCTGAGAGAAGAGATTCCACATGACCTCCGCGCTGACCTTCCCGACATTCAGCTCCTGGGGAAACCTACAGATAGAGAAAGCCACGCGCAGGGGCCACGGTTAACCCTCACATGTACCATGTAATGTATACAGCACTGGGGGGGTATATTACTGTATACAGCGCTGGGGGTTATATTACTGTATACAGTGCTGGGGGGTATATTACTGTATACAGCACTGGGGGGGGGGTATATTACTGTATACAGCGCTGGGGGTTATATTACTGTATACAGTGCTGGGGGGTTATATTACTGTATGCAGCGCTGGGGGTTATATTACTGTATACAGCACTGGGGTTATATTACTGTATACAGTGCTGGGGGTATATTACTGTATACAGTGCTGGGGGGGTATATTACTGTATACAGCGCTGGGGGGTTATATTACTGTATACAGCGCTGGGGGGTTATATTACTGTATACAGCGCTGGGGGGTTATATTACTGTATACAGCGCTGGGGGTTATATTACTGTATACAGCGCTGGGGGTTATATTACTGTATACAGCGCTGGGGGTTATATTACTGTATACAGTGCTGGGGGTTATATTACTGTATACAGCGCTGGGGGTTATATTACTGTATACAGCGCTGGGGGGTTATATTACTGTATACAGCGCTGGGGGGTTATATTACTGTATACAGCACTGGGGGTTATACTGTATACAGCGCTGGGGGTTATATTACTGTATACAGCGCTGGGGGGTTATATTACTGTATACAGCGCTGGGGGGTTATATTACTGTATACAGCACTGGGGGGTTATATTAGTGTATACAGCGCTGGGGGGTTATATTAGTGTATACAGCGCTGGGGGGTTATATTAGTGTATACAGCGCTGGGGGTTATATTACTGTATACAGCGCTGGGGGTTATATTACTGTATACAGCGCTGGGGGGTTATATTACTGTATACAGCGCTGGGGGGTTATATTACTGTATACAGTGCTGGGGGGGTTATATTACTGTATACAGCACTGGGGGGGGTGTATTACTGTATACAGCGCTGGGGGGTTATATTAATGTATACAGCGCCGGGGGTTATATTACTGTATACAGCGCCGGGGGTTATATTACTGTATACAGCGCCGGGGGTTATATTACTGTATACAGCGCTGGGGGTTATATTACTGTATACAGCACTGGGGGTTATATTACTGTATACAGCACTGGGGGTTATATTACTGTATACAGCGCTGGGGGTTATATTACTGTATACAGCGCTGGGGGTTATATTACTGTATACAGCGCTGGGGGGTTATATTACTGTATACAGCGCTGGGGGGTTATATTACTGTATACAGCGCTGGGGGGTTATATTACTGTATACAGCGCCGGGGGGTTATATTACTGTATACAGTGCTGGGGGGTTATATTACTGTATACAGCGCCGGGGGTCATATTACTGTATACACCGCCGGGGGTTATATTACTGTATACAGCACTGGGGGTTATATTACTGTATACAGCACTGGGGGTTATGTTACTGTATACAGCGCCGGGGGGTTATATTACTGTATACAGCGCCGGGGGGTTATATTACTGTATGCAGCGCCGGGGGTCATATTACTGTATACACCGCCGGGGGTTATATTACTGTATACAGCGCTGGGGGTTATTACTGTATACAGTGCTGGGGTTATATTACTGTATACAGCGCTGGGGGGTTATATTACTGTATACAGCGCTGGGGTTATATTACTGTATACAGCACTGGGGGTTATATTACTGTATGCAGCACTGGGGGTTATTACTGTATACAGCGCTGGGGGGTTATATTACTGTATACAGCGCCGGGGGGTTATATTACTGTATACAGCGCCGGGGGGTTATATTACTGTATGCAGCACTGGGGGTTTATATTACTGTATACAGCGCTGGGGGGTTATATTACTGTATACAGCGCTGGGGGGTTATATTACTGTATACAGCGCCGGGGGGTTATATTACTGTATACAGCGCTGGGGGGTTATATTACTGTATACAGCGCTGGGGGTTATATTACTGTATACAGTGCTGGGGGTTATATTACTGTATACAGCGCCGGGGGTTATATTACTGTATACAGCGCCGGGGGGGGGGGGGGTTACGCTCACAGAATATCCCCTTTAAGAAGTAACGTTACGTTGTATCAATGTGTTACCCATCATGCATTTAGTACAGGAGGTCTGCGCCCCCCGCTCTATACCGTTAACCCCGCGCCGTCCAACATTCCGTGCAGAGAAGCATGCATTGGATGGACAGTCAAAATGCATTCTAGTACGAGGGTTGCCTCCCCTCACTCACCCTTCGTCAGGAGGAGTTTTATTAAGGGTTTCGCCCCTTGAAGAATCTCATCACTCACACAACAAGAGACAAAGCAGACAGCGGGACAGACGGACAGGAGACGGCTCTCTACAAAGCACACAGAGGTTCAGGAAAAGCTGAAACGGAAGCAGAGGTCACAGAGGTCGCCGGCAAACACCGGCAGGCGCCTGCTTACTGGTTTAGCACCGGCGTGTAGGCGTTCTTATCCTCCTCGATGATGGACACGATCAGGGTAATAAGCTTGGGCCAGAAGTCCAGGTTCTTGATGCACGGACCTTGCTCCTCCGGAGGGACGTCCTGCTTCTTGTTCTGAGACAAAACGCATACAATGTAACAACTTATAGGGAGACATTCCGTCACGCGGGACACCGGCCCCCGACGGGCCTACCGCAGGCCAAACCCTTCGACTCTGGACAGCGATTGGCTAACGGAAGCCACACCCACCGTGTCGGTCTGGTACTCGCGGCTGTACAGCTCGTGGCAGTTGTTGAAGATGTATTCGTAGGTGGAGTTGAGACACGCTTTCACACAGTCCCGGACCACCTGGCTGGCACGAGGGGGGCTCTGTAACTCCTGAACCTTTGGGAAGAACGAGAGAAGGCGGGAGGTTGTCAGGGAAACTAAAGGGGGGGGCAGGCTGGTTCTGGGGCGTATTCTCAGTAAGTAACACAACGATACAATTAACACCCTGGCCACAAATTCCATATCCCGCAGCAGGGTCCACAAGACGCCCGCCGACGGGCCACGGGCCGAGTGACTCCATCATGGGGGTCATCCTCCGAGAAATATTGGAAGAACGCACCCAAAACGTTGTCTTTTGTATGTACTTTTTTTTTTTACATGGCTTAAATTCTTTGATAAATAATTGACCGTTACCCTGACGACATCAGCAATCAATTCCAACAGGGAGAGCATGATGGAGAGATTCGGAACATGTACGGCACGTGCCCCAGGGGACAGCGTGAGTGACAGGGCAGGTAACGGGGGTAATGAACAGGAATACCCTACAATACCACGGGCAGCGAGAGCTCAAACCGCCAGCACCAAGCCGCACGTCTCCTGGCAGAGAATAAATCATTCTCAACACCCCCAAGCATTTACCCCAAATCCTGCGCCAGTCTCCCCACCCCCAGCATTTACCCCTGAATCCTGAGCCTGCCTGCCCCCCCACCCCCAGCATTTACTCCTGAATCCTGCACCTCACCCCCACCAATCCCAAGCATTTACCCCTAAATCCTGCACCCCACCCCCCAGCATTTACCCCTGAATCCTATGCCTGCCCACCCACCCCCAGCATTAACCCCTGAATCCTGCGCCTGCCTGACCCCCCCCATCCCCAGCATTTACCCCTGAATCCTGCACTTGAAAACTCCCTGACAGTGCAACCCAACCTCGCCTGTGGCCCGGGCCTTGGATATTGGAAGTTTCTGCGATGACCGGGAGGGAATGATTAAGGGACCCAAGAGAGCCTGCGGTATGAATGCAGGTGACGGGGCTGACGGGCGTCTCAGAGACTCCCTCGCAACCCGAGACAAACGAGGAGAAGGATCCGTGATGTTCTCTCCATCACTCCAGAGACAGCAACTGTTACCCCTTCTAATCAGAGGCTGGGGAGCGGAGGCCGGGCAGGGGAGGCCGGGGAGCGGAGGCCGGGCAGGGGAGGCCGGGCAGCCGCCTGGAAAGGTCCCGCGTGTCCGCTTTCTGGCAGGCGGCTAAATGTTCGCTGACACATGCCGTGCCGTCAGACAGATGCGAGCTGATTGCTGCTCCCCGGCTGACAGCCATGATCGGCACTAACGATGCTGTCCCACTTAGCATGCGGAGCGAGGCGCCCGGCCGTGAAGGAGCCTCCAACCCTGTAGCGCTTATTAAAGGGTGGGAGAAGAGGATTAACCTCTTCTGTACCGGGGAGCGTAACAAAGCCAGGCAAAGATCACAGGGAACTAATAACCGGTCCAATACCAGTCCAAGGACCATTAGGTACATCAATGATACTGGTGCAAAAGGTGGTCTTATCACCATGGCAACAAACTTTTTGTTCACTGACCGTATCAGTGCGCTTGTTGCTATGGTGTTAAACCCTTCAGGATCGCTTTTTATACATATACGTAAGACTGAGTTCCGAACATTAATTAACGGGGGGAAAAACGCGTAAATGGGGCTATCACTTGATATATAAAACCAAATTAGTACATTTGAAGCCGCTTCCTGTCCTCTCCCTGCGTCTCCCCAAGCAGGAAGTTGAAAGCCGCTTCCTGCCCTCTCCCTGCGTCTGCCCAAGCAGGAAGTTGAAAGGCGCGGCACGAGGCTGCGCAGGTACCTCCATAACCCTACTATCACAAATATCTCTGACGGGGCAGCAAGACAGCGCGATGGGAATGAACGGTGATACTAATTATAGAACGAAATAAGAACGAGTTTGGAGCTCGCAGACTTCCTGAGAATTGGCGATTAGTCGCTCTTTATTTTAAACGCGCAGGTTATTGAAACACTTTCCATCCCAAACCCAAAGTGCAGGACTTAAAGGTCTCTGTGTCGGAGGACCGCGCGGCCTGCGCATGGACTTTACCTTCATGCGGAAGAACGTGATGCTGGTCAGCAGGTCCACGGTGGATTTCAGGTCCTGCAGGCGATCCGGGTTACTGGCCGGGAAATTGTTCTGTGAAAAGAGACAAAATCCCACATTTTATAAACTCATACGATGCATCGGGAGGAGGGAACTTTGGGTTCCGCTCGGCTCTACAGCAAGGAGTTTGAATCCAATAATTCCATCGCAGAATTCTCACATTCACCGGAAGAAACCTTTCAACGGACCAGCGACTCCCTGTCAGCCGACGAGGTGTGAGAGACCCGGCAGGCACCTCGGACTCTCCGAGTCACAATGAGGACGGCAGTGTCCATGTACACAGTCCTCGGGGGCCACAAACTGGCCCTCACTATCTAATCACTAATACTGAGAAACGCCAGGAGCGTCGCTGTCCGCAGAGACCGAGCCCTCGCTTACAGCCGCTCCAAACCAAAGGGACCGCCGGATCAGCAGCCACACAGGGGTTAATATTGCTTCTGCCCACCCCCAGCGCCAGCTCTGTTTGGCATTTTTGGGCTCGTACTTTGGATCCACTCTTTAGACAGATGGAAAATGCTTTATTATTTAAGAAATGCTAAGCCACAGGTCCCCAGCGACTCGCAGCACCCGGGTTCAGTGGATTTGTGACGCATTTCAACATCACTTGTGTGCAATGTCTTCCAAATCACAATAAATGCGCATAGTATTTAAAAAGATTTGTACTGGAACAGCCTCCCAGCAGAAGTGGTAGAGGTTATATATTACTGTATAAAGCGCTGGGGGTTATATTACTGTATACAGCGCTGGGGTTAT
This sequence comes from Spea bombifrons, assembly GCF_027358695.1. Lineage (NCBI taxonomy): Eukaryota > Metazoa > Chordata > Amphibia > Anura > Pelobatidae > Spea > Spea bombifrons. Next base: position 162,776,123 of record NC_071087.1, on the reverse strand, counting down.
ATTACTGTATACAGCGCTGGGGGGTTATATTACTGTATACAGTGCTGGGGGGGTTATATTACTGTATACAGCGCTGGGGGGGTTATATTACTGTATACAGCGCTGGGGGTTATATTACTGTATACAGCGCTGGGGGTTATATTACTGTATACAGCGCCGGGGGTTATATTACTGTATACAGCGCTGGGGGTTATATTACTGTATACAGCGCTGGGGGTTATATTACTGTATACAGCGCTGGGGGTTATATTACTGTATACAGCGCTGGGGGTTATATTACTGTATACAGCGCTGGGGGGTTATATTACTGTATACAGCGCTGGGGGTTATATTACTGTATACAGTGCAGGGGGTTATATTACTGTATACAGCGCTGGGGATTATATTGCTGTATACAGCGCTGGGGGGTTATATTACTGTATACAGCGCTGGGGGTTATATTACTGTATACAGCGCTGGGGTTATATTACTGTATACAGCGCTGGGGGTTATATTACTGTATACAGCGCTGGGGGTTATATTACTGTATACAGTGCTGGGGGTTTTATTACTGTATACAGCGCTGGGGGTTATATTACTGTATACAGCGCTGGGGGTTTTATTACTGTATACAGCGCTGGGGGTTATATTACTGTATACAGCGCTGGGGGTTATATTACTGTATACAGCGCTGGGGGTTATATTACTGTATACAGTGCTGGGGGTTATATTACTGTATACAGCGCTGGGGGGTTATATTACTGTATACAGTGCTGGGGGGGTTATATTACTGTATACAGTGCTGGGGGGGTTATATTACTGTATACAGCGCTGGGGGTTATATTACTGTATACAGTGCTGGGGGTTATATTACTGTATACAGCACTGGGGGGTTATATTAATGTATACAGCGCTGGGGGTTATATTACTGTATATAGCGCTGGGGGGTTATATTACTGTATACAGCGCTGGGGGTTATATGACTGTATACAGCGCTGGGGGTTATATGACTGTATACAGCGCTGGGGTTAATGTGCAAGGAGACGTCACTTATATATATATATATGGCCGCTCCTGGGCTTCTCTCCACTAACTTCATACTAATTGCACCCAACCGATGTCCTAAATCCAGAAGCCTAAAAGCAGGCGTTATGTAAGGAAAGGAAAGCGCTGAGAATGGACGTGAAGTCATCGCTCGGCGTGAAGTCATCGCTCGGCGTGAATATCCGGCCAAAATAGCAGAAAGAAGAAAAGGCTGCTCTGCGGGCGAGGGGTTTATAGCGAGATGTAGATGAGGTTCCCCGACTTCACCAGAAATGACCAAACTAAACTAATGAACGTTCTGAGAGGTCTCCTCGTGGCGGCTGGGATCACCGGGGGGGGGGGGATTATCTTCTCCTTCAGAAAATCCGGGATAAAAATATCACCGATTCTGTATAAAATCACCCAATTAGCAGCCGCCGACGAGCGCGCTCTACGGAGAGAGGCGGAGATGAGAGCTCACCCGGTACATGGAGAGATCGATGCGCAGGGAATTGTGCAGCTGGTCCAAGAGCTTCACAAACCTCTCTTTCTGCGAAGATAAAGATATAAAAACGATTAAAACGCTGAATATTACAGAGAAACTCGGCCCTCGGAAAGGAAACTCGGCCCTCGGAAAGGAAACGCACCCCGAAGTTGGAGGCCGCGAAGCGGTCGGAGGCCGACACGTTGGTGGACGCCGTGGTATGGGCGTAGTAGGCGTTGATGTTGGCGAGCAGAGTGCTCATGACGGCCGGGACCCCGGGGCACATGTACTTCGACGACAGGCAAGCAAAGTGTCTGCGGAAAGGACAGCAAAAATGAGATATTATAATAATAATAATGTTTTTGTGTGCTTTATTTTCCATTTTTCCGACAGTTTTGATAGGTTGGGGGATTCTTAAATTGTCACTGCTGCTGGCAACGACTTCACCAGATAACAGACATTTCTCTGGCCGATCAAACAAGCGGCAGATCGCAGCGGAGGGAAGCAGAGCCGGCAGCCGCCGACACACAGAACACTAGGAGTCTGCAAGCAAGTAATAAAGCTCCTGTATAATGTATAGATAAATCAGTGACCGGCCCCTGTATAATGTATAGATAAATCAGTGACCGGCCCCTGTATAATGTATAGATAAATCAGTGACCGGCCCCCTGTATAATGTATAGAGAAATCAGCGAGCCGGCCCCTGTATAATGTATAGATAAATCAGTGACATAATGTATAGATAAATCAGTGACCGGCCCCCTGTATAATGTATAGATAAATCAGTGACCGGCCCCTGTATAATGTATAGATAAATCAGTGACCGGCCCCCTGTATAATGTATAGATAAATCAGTGACCGGCCCCCTGTATAATGTATAGATAAATCAGTGACCGGCCCCCTGTATAATGTATAGATAAATCAGTGACCGGCCCCCTGTATAATGTATAGATAAATCAGCGAGCCGGCCCCCTGTATAATGAGTAGACGGGCCGATGGGGGCCGATCGGCCTGAGACGAGGCTTTTTATCTAGTTTAGAATATTTTGCACAGACAATAAATAATATTTTCCCTGTTAATGGGATCAGCGACCGCTTCTTATCAGAAATGAACCGGAACTTTCTCTCTCATAAAGAAACGCCACAAAGTATCAAACGGCTCGACAGCGGGAAGCAAAAGGTTAAACTGCTATTTCTGGAAATAAAAGGGACATTATGTGTAAATGTCAGATCTGACACTTTAATGGAATAAAACGTGACAGCAAACAGACAGCGGCTGCGGAGAGACCGCCGAGTCCCACAGACAGCGCTGCTATTGTTACAATTTACATGTTTTATACAAAATCAGGCATTCAGGGCGTTTAAAGGGGAAGCCCCAAATAAAATCTGTATATACGGTAATATAACCCCCCAGTGCTGTATATACGGTAATATAACCCCCCAGCGCTGTATACAGTAATATAACCCCCCAGCGCTGTATATACGGTAATATAACCCCCCAGCGCTGTATATACGGTAATATAACCCCCAGCGCTGTATATACAGTAATATAACCCCCAGCGCTGTATATACGGTAATATAACCCCCAGCGCTGGATATACCGTAATATAACCCCCCAGCGCTGTATATACGGTAATATCACCCCCAGCGCTGTATATACGGTAATATAACCCCCAGCGCTGTATATACCGTAATATAACCCCCCAGCGCTGTATATAAGGTAATATAACCCCCAGCGCTGTATATACAGTAATATAACCCCCAGCGCTGTATATACGGTAATATAACCCCCAGCGCTGTATATACGGTAATATAACCCCCAGCGCTGTATATACCGTAATATAACCCCCCAGCGCTGTATATACGGTAATATCACCCCCAGCGCTGTATATACGGTAATATAACCCCCCAGCGCTGTATATACGGTAATATAACCCCCCAGCGCTGTATATACGGTAATATAACCCCCCAGCGCTGTATATACGGTAATATAACCCCCCAGCGCTGTATATACGTAATATAACCCCCCAGCGCTGTAAATACGGTAATATAACCCCCCAGCGCTGTATATACGGTAATATAACCCCCCAGCGCTGTATATACGGTAAAATATAACCCCCCAGCGCTGTATATACGGTAGTATCACCCCCAGCGCTGTATATACAGTAATATAACCCCCCCCGTGCTGTATACGGTAATATAACCCCCCAGCGCTGTATACGGTAATATAACCCCCAGCGCTGTATACAGTAATATAACCCCCAGCGCTGTATACAGTAATATAACCCCCAGCGCTGTATACAATAATATACCCCCCCAGCGCTGTATACAATAATATACCCCCCCAGCGCTGTATACAGTAATATAACCCCCAGTGCTGTATACAGTAATATAACCCCCAGCGCTGTATACAGTAATATAACCCCCCAGCGCTGTATACAGTAATATAACCCCCCAGCGCTGTATACAGTAATATAACCCCCAGCGCTGTATACAGTAATATAACCCCCAGCGCTGTATACAGTAATATAACCCCCAGTGCTGTATACAGTAATATAACCCCCTAGTGCTGTATACAGTAATATAACCCCCAGCGCTGTATACAGTAATATAACCCCCAGCACTGTATACAGTAATATAACCCCCAGCACTGTATACAGTAATATAACCCCCAGCACTGTATACAGTAATATAACCCCCCAGCGCTGTATACAGTAATAACCCCCCAGCGCTGTATACAATAATATAACCCCCCAGCGCTGTATACAGTAATATAACCCCCCAGCACTGTATACAGTAATATAACCCCCAGCGCTGTATACAGTAATATAACCCCCAGTGCTGTATATACGGTAATATAACCCCCCAGCGCTGTATACGGTAATATAACCCCCCCAGTGCTGTATATGATAATAACCCCCAGCGCTGTATATACAGTAATATAACCCCCAGTGCTGTATACAGTAATATAACCCCCCAGCGCTGTATACAGTAATATAACCCCCAGCGCTGTATACAGTAATATAACCCCCCAGCGCTGTATACAGTAATATAACCCCCAGCGCTGTATACAGTAATATAACCCCCAGCGCTGTATACAGTAATATAACCCCCCAGTGCTGTATACAGTAATATAACCCCCAGCGCTGTATATACAGTAATATCACCCCCAGCGCTGTATATACAGTAATATCACCCCCAGCGCTGTATATACAGTAATATTCCCCCTCAGCGCTGTATATACATTAATATTCCCCCTCAGCCCTGTATACAGTAATATCACCCCCCAGCGCTGTATGTACAGTAATATCACCCCCCAGCGCTGTATATACAGTAATATACCCCCCAGCGCTGTATACAGTAAAGTATCAAACCCCACTGAGCTGATGCTTTATGGCAATGCTAATGAAGTCCATTCCTCCATAGACTTTCATAAGTCAGAGAGTCATGTTGGTAATTAAAACTGAGTCATTCTATTGTTCCCCACAGGCAGTATGATAAGGAGTCGGGGGGTTTAGTAGATCGGGGGTCAGATAACAGAGTGAGAATCATACAAACGGCTGATATGCAGCTGCCTGAAAACTTTATATTAGGGGGCAAAAACTACAACTGGGGTAAAAAATAAACTACAACTGGGGGTAGTATTTTTGAAAACGTAATAATCCAATACAGGAAATAAATAGAAATCTGTGATTATTTTTTTTATCATAAGTATCAGCAGGTCACAAAGTATCACAGAAGCCCCGCCCCCAGCCACACCTCTAACCACACCCAATAAACAAAACCTGCCACCTTGGGCCATTTTTTTTACATTTTGGGGAGCTGCTAACGCCGCTGCATCCCACCCACCTCCTACCTTCTGATGATCGAAGCCCTGGATTAAAGCCCCCCGGGGTAGATTTCAGGGGGGGGGCAGCAGCACTCAAGCTCCAGGGAGCAGAACGTAGTGAATACAATTGAGCGAGAAATGGTTTGGATTTGGCTGCACTTAGTGCCGCTAATGGAATCCCGTAATTTCACCGACAAAAACCATGCGCTATTACCGGCAAAAAACCCCCCCATTACGGACTAAATCGGGTCTTAATGCAGAAATAAACGTGAGATAATTAAAAAAAGACAAAAACGAACCCAAACATTCCCGCCGAGGGGGGGTAATCGCTCCTGAGAACGGTTCGTGCCGCCGCCGCCGCGATGAAGCTTGATGGAAAATCAGAGATTAAAGCGGGGAGTGCGGGGGAGACGCGGCAATAATCAGCTTCCCAAACAGCGGGGGCTTCGGTGCAAAGCGGGGCTCGTCTTAAACGCTCCCCCCGACTATGTACGTTATATGCCTGAATGGGGTTTATATGAAAAACGGGAACTTTAGCTGGCAAATTGGGACAGTTGGAAGCTATGCATTGTGTCTTTTCATTTATTTTGGCTGGTGTACAAACATAGTATTTGCCGGCCCCCATCGGCCCATCTATAGTCTTCCTATTTCTCCTGCTGTAAAGACTCAAACCTTAATCAGTCGTTGGTCTTGTCTTAGATTCAGGAGCCGTACGTCTATCCCATGCATGTTTAATCCCCTCACTGTATTACCCTCTACCACTTCTGCTGGCAGGCTGCTCCATTTATCTACCACCCTCTCAGTAAAGTAAAACTCCCCCCCATTCCATCTCAGTCTCTGACTCTCTAGTGTTAGATTTGGGTCTCTTGTTGTAACTTTTCTGCTTTGTTATAAAATTCATTCAATACAACTTTTTATACAGATGGCAGCGAAAGAATGAAAGTCAGGACCGGGTTCTCTGCTTCTCCTCCACGCACCCCGGGAGACGCATTACATTCGGGGATCCGCACGCAGAGTGTGAGGTCACTAAGTGACATCACGCTGAGCTCGCTGCGCAGGTTGCTGCCACTTTATCCGGATCAATCAAATTCATTATTTATTTTACAAGAGCTCCGGATGAGAGGCGGCTGGGAGATCCGGAGCGGGACCGGCCGCCGAGACCCTCGCCATCTCATAAGGGACACCGATGTCTGCTCGGCGCATGCAGGTCACGTGTCAATGCGTCATTTCTGCGGGATCTTATTATTGTCAGGTACTTACAGGGGCAATGTTCGGACTGAGAAATGCAGGCCAATAAGGCCAGGCTTATGTACGCCTCCCAACTGTCCTACTTTGTGCGGGACAGTCCTGATTCTCTCTCTCGCTGTCCTGATTTCGTTCTCCGGTGTCTGGGGCTCTGAACCAGGGCTGGACTGGCCACCGGGCTATAATATCTATCGAGCGACGGACCACCAGCCTCCCCAGTTACATCGCGGCGGCCCCCGGGTGGCACTCACGTCATGGCCTGGTAGATGGACTCGATCCCGTAGCGCATGGCAAACTCATCCACGATCTCCTGGGCAGTTTCGTCGAAGTAAACCTTCCAGGCGTCGTCTCCTTTGGCTTCGGGGATCTTCACCCCGCCGCTGCCCTGAATGTCGGTGAGATGATGGAAAAGGTTCTGCGGGACGGAGAAGGAGGGGGAATGTAACAGGCAGCCAGCGAAAGCCCCCGGCCGGGGCAGATCATACAGCGCATGGGAGGCGCTGCCCGTATGTCTATCCCGTGCATGTTTAACGCCCTCACTGTATTACCCTCTACCACCTCTGCTGGGAGGCTGTTCCAGTTATGAATGTGTTATTAAAGTACTCGCAGTGGGTTTGGGTTACTTACCGCGTAATTTAATATTCTTCTGCAGTGGGGCTGTCGTGACACTAAACCTTTAATGCTGTAAGTGGAACAGCAGCTTTAAAATCAGGTCACGTTTGAGTTTAACCTGAATATTCATGGTTTGGGGGAAGTTATATCGCGGCCCCCGACGAATCCACAGCCAGCAGCCGCAAACCATATTCATCCAGCCATAAATACCCAAAGCGGGAGCCCCGCGGAGCGCATTCATCGTACGGATTACTGGAGGAGAGAGCGGTGACCCTGCTGTCTCGGCACGCGAAGGGTTAATCTAGAATTCTGTTTAAATGGAAGCGTCCGACGGACTCTGCAAATCGTGAATTTACCACAAATGAATCGAATTAAAACTATTTCCGACCTCCAAGAGCCGCACTCGGGGGGCGTAATAATGGCGGGTTTTATGATCATTGAAAGCCGGCTCGTGTCGGGGGAGGGGGGGGTCTCGTGTAATCGGCGCCCTAATGTGATCTCTTAGCCCATTAAGCGCTGACTCCTCGGCAAGTAAAAAAGAGGATAATTTCCAAAGAATCCCAAAAAAAAAAAAAAAAGCGTATCCTTCACTTCTTTTATACAGCGAGCCTCATTTCCAGACGGGGAGGAATAACTTTTACTGGGAAACTTTACAAACCATTCATCATCAGAACAAACATATCGGAGGTGCCCCCTAACCCGTAACGATCTCCTCTGGGGGTCTTCAAAGCCCCGACCCCAAAATATGTAACAACTTAGAAACATACGAGAAGAGGAAGACCCCGGGGCGGACCACCGCGCCGTCACTCACCTCGTGCAGGCACGTGTACTGGATGTGGTACGGCGCCACCTTCTCCTCGCCCTTAATCTCCACATTAATCTGCAGGCGGATGGCGCCCGACACGGCAGACTTGTCTGTGCGTTTCTCTGAAACGGGGAGGAAAAGCGAGCGGTTGCGGGTGGTATGAACACTTTATTGAACAGCGTGCGTTAAATACTTCTCGTTTGCCGCGGCCGCGCACGTCCCCTCCGCTCAGACGCCCCCCGCGGGGCGGATACTCAGGGTCCGCTCACCTAGGTTGTACCACACGTCCATCTCGCCGCTCAGCGTGCGGACTTCGATAATCGTCTGCCCCAGGAAGTCGTCGGACTCTCGCTTCAGCCGCTGCTTCACTCGAGACTTGATGTCATCGTCCTCATCCCAGACCCGGACTTTGATGCGGTCCGAGGAGTTGTGGCACTCGCTGGGGGGGAAAAACAACAACGACATTTTATCTAAAACCATAAATCAGAAGCAAAAGAAGTCTCGCTCCTGAACAGTGGGGAGACGAGGCGCCCGACGCGGAGACCCGGAGCAGCGGCAGAGTCCGGGCCGTCTTATAACGAGCGGGTTCTACGCGCAGAACTCAAAGTTACCCGGCGTACCGCGCTACGGAATATGACGGCGCCATATAAAATAATAATCATTCTAAATCAGAATTTAAACTGAGAGAGCGTTTAGTAGACTGTTTTGGAAAGCAAATTCCTGGCTCTGATTGGCTGTTTCAAGCTGCCAGTCATCTGAATCCCCCGACCACAGAGGAGGCTGAGAGCTGCAGCTTCCACCCAAGGTCTCTACTGTCCCTTTAAGCGCTAAACATTTTATCACCCGCGATCCTACGAAACGAGAAACACAATAAACCCCGAGCTCGAAATAACCGAGAAGGAAAGCGCCGCCGCCGTTAATCCGTTTCTAAGACCCCGCCGGGCGGCAGGAACACGGAGCCCGCGCTCAGATTATTTTTAGGCTGTAATTAGATTCGTTCTGATCCCGCGTCAGGCTTTTGGGTTTGTTTCTGCCATTTCCTTTAATAATAATAATTTTATAGAGGGATTGGGGAGTTTGGGGACAGACGGGCAAAGCAGAGGAGGCTCCCCCCCCCAGCCGCCAGGACGCGAGGGGTTAACCGGCTGACAGCGTCACAGATGCAGCGGCGCGTGGGAAACTTTGTTTCTGCATTTAACAGCAAGACTGGGAGTCAAACCCCGTCACCCACTCTCCGACAAAACAACACGCAACGAGCCGACAGAACACGCCGACAGAACACGCCGACAGAACACGCCGACCTACTTGTCAATGTAAACTGGTTTATGGATCTGCTGCCCCCCAAAAAAGTGCCAGTGTCTGACCAGCTGGACCATTTTGTTTGGTTTTTACATAAAGGTCGGGCCGGCTGGACGTCCCGGCGGTCTCTGCAGAGAGAGGACTGTGTGTGGTGACGGCCGTACGGGCGGCACAGCCGGCTCCTCGCTCACAGATACCATGTAACGGCTCCGGCGAAAGAACGCAGGAGGCCGGCGGCAACAGACGGGATACAATGTAACGAAAAGCACCGGATAACTAAACACGACCTCTACGCTTTCAGTGTGTATGTGCGTGTAACGTGTGTACCTGTGTGTGTGTGTGTGTGTACGTGTGTGTGTATATGTGCATGTACATGTATATGTGCATGGGCTGTGAGGGGTACAAAGCTTCTGCGTGTGCGTGTAGTAAACATATTCTGTGGCCCCAAAGCGCAGCGCTGCTTTATTTCTGCCGATTTTCCCTTTTTCAGGGAATGGAGGAATTCGTTCCCAGTTATGGGGCTTTTTCCAAAGACTAAAAATATCATCTGCGTGACAGACGGACGCTGAGAAGATCCAAGGAAAACCCGTCTGCTCCGATCAAACAGTCCCTTCATATTTAACCAGATTTTCACAAAGCGAGGCCCTCACAGTCTTAGAACAACGTTAACAACTCTGGGGTCACTCAGCTGTTTTCATGGAAAACACGGAAATTTCTGGCTGTAACATAATTACAAAAAGGGTTTCTAACCATCAATCAGCCACTTAAACTTGGATCAGCGAACACAACGTGCCATTGGAGCACAGGAGTGATGGGAGTGATAAAGGGCCATTGGAACACAGGAGTGATGGGAGTGATAAAGGGCCATTGGAACCCAGGAGTGATGGGAGTGATAAAGGGCCATTGGACCACAGGAGTGATGGGAGTGATAAAGGGCCATTGGAACACAGGAGTGATGGGAGTGATAAAGGGCCATTGGAACATGGGAGTGATGGGAGTGATAAAGGGCCATTGGAACACAGGAGTGATGGGAGTGATAAAGGGCCATTGGAACACAGGAGTGATGGGAGTGATAAAGGGCCATTGGAACACAGGAGTGATGGGAGTGATAAAGGGCCATTGGGACACAGGAGTGATGGGAGTGATAAAGGGCCATTGGGACACAGGAGTGATGGGAGTGATAAAGGGCCATTGGAACACAAGAGTGATGGGAGTGATAAAGGGCCATTGGGACACAGGAGTGATGGGAGTGATAAAGGGCCATGGATCACAGGAGTGATGGGAGTGATAAAGGACCATTGGGACACAGGAGTGATGGGAGTGATAAAGGGCCATTGGGACACAGGAGTGATGGGAGTGATAAAGGGCCATTGGGACACAGGAGTGATGGGAGTGATAAAGGGCCATTGGGACACAGGAGTGATGGGAGTGATAAAGGGAGCTGTTTTATCTCAACGAAAAAGTTCAGTGCCAAATACATCCAGACATTTGGTGATTGGAAACCCAGAACCTGCCAGCACATCGGCCCCATCCAGCCCCTGTCTCCTGCCATCCCATGCATGTTTAAATCCCCCCACTATATTCTCCTCTATCACTTCTGCTGGGAGACTGTGGCGCCTAGTGATGTTATCGGACATGATTGCCACGCGTTGCCGAGGGCACCGGAAGGGCCACGTAATTCGAAAGCCCGGGATAGTCGTGCACTAACAATAAACACAATCGCACGTTGAATGCCAGACCCTCACAACCAGTCTGTTCACGAACATTTTACCCCTGTGGATTTATTCCTCCCCATCCCTAATCTGTCAATCCCAATGTGAGGTCCTGAATGTGAGGTCCAAATAACGATCTTCCTGCCATGTGTTTAAGACGCGACTGAACACGGAGGGAACTTACAAGTGGAATTTTTCCTCCCACACGGGGTTTAAGTTGCCGTAGATGGTTTTAGTTCTCTTCTTGGTCTTCCCCACCTGCACGGTGACGTACGGGTCGCTGGAGCCCGTCTTGTCCTTGGCTTGCAGACCCTGAGCGCACAAAACTGCAAGGAAAGCAGGGAGATGTAAGAGACGGGAGCCCCCCGCGTACTCAGCGCTGTCATTACGAGATGACATCAATATGATTATAAGATTATAGGGTCAGGGGCTGAGATGGAAGAAAGAAAAATGGAGCAGCCTCCCAGCAGAAGTGGTAGAGGGTAAAACAGTGAGGGTATTAAACATGCACGGGATAGACATACGGCTCCTGAATCTAAGACAAGACCAACGACTGATTAAGGTTTGACTAGACGGGGGCCGGATGGGGCCGATCTGCTGCTGTGTAGGGGAAGCAGATACACGTCACGCTGATATGATGAGGCAGCCACCTACCGGTGATGGTGATCTTTGCCGACCACTTCGACGTCCCATCGAGGACACTCTGCTTGACCGTCTTCATCTGCTGAGTGTGAGCCACTTTGCCCACATTGAAGACATCTCTGATCACCTCAAAGATTTCCGGCTTGTTCCTTTCCCTGATCTTCATCCGGTCCTTCATGGCCATGATAATGTTCTGCGTCCGGTCCTCGGCGCCGTGCTTTGAGCTCTTCTCCGCTGCCCCTACGAGAAGCATGGACTGTCAAACACTTCATACAAAGCCACGTCACAACGGTCTCTCCCTCAGCGCAGAGAGCCAAGAAAACTCTCATACGGGCTGTTCTGAAACACGGAAGGGACATCGAAGGCCGCTGTCGCCTCAGGAAGCATTAAGGTCTTTGAGGTGATCGATAATTATCACGTAAGACACACGACCCGTTCACGGTACCGACCGGCCTGTCAGGCACCATGAGACTAACGGCAGAAAACTTTCAAGAAGACCCCAAAAAGGGCAACTACCCCAGGAAGATCTAAAAATCCCCCAAAAACATCAAGATGGCACCAGTAGGGGCACTGAAAGACTTCCAACGCTGTATAATAGCATCCCCCTGACCAGAGGCCATGTCTACTAAGTGGTATTCAAAGCCTAGGGGCTGTAACTTGCCTCCTCATGGAGTAATAAAGGGGTCTGCGTACAAAGCGAGTAACCCTACAAATGGCCACAGGACACTATTTTTTATGGCGTGATAGACCGCCATCCTTATAAACCATCGGAGCGCTGAGGATTATGGGCAGTAGGGCCTGGGGTAGAGGGGGCCGTTTTACACAATATGCCCCGTTGCATCAATGGTCACCCTAAGCTGTTTTAGAGCAGAGCCCCGGGGCCTGATGGCTACGCCGAAACCCCCCGCTACCCCCTGTTATTTATTAATCTCCATCACTGATTATTATTATTATTCCGGAAGGCGCCGGGAAGCTGCGCGGTACTCACTCTGCAGGCAGTCCGCGTTCAGCAGGTCCTGGCACTTCTCATGGCATTTCACCCCGCACTCCGAGCAGCGCATGCCCTGCCGGGCGATCCCCCACAGCAGGCCCTCGCACTCGTAGCAGTAGGTTGGCGTTGTCGCGGTCCACACCTCGAAGTTGTGCGGTGTGGTGCAGGAGATGGGGTAGATTAAGGCTTGCAGTGTTTTCTTGTAGACGTGCGATTTCTGGAACACACGGTAACAGCAGGACCGCGGCCCCTTTATATCGCGATCGCGTGGGGGGTCCCAAGGCCCCTCCAATCGGATCGCTGCAGATGCCCTTCCTCTGCTACAGACAACAGCAACGACCCCTCAGGAAGCTACACCATGTTTACGTTAACTCGGGCAGGACCATAAAACGACAAAGCGTGAAGACGACCTCAAGGCATGGGCCTAGGAACCGGGGGGGGGACAGATCCCCCCAAGTAAGTCATGCGGGGGGGGCAGATAATTAAGAAATCCCCCCCAGGGCCGTAGGAACCCCCCCCAATAGAAACGGCGAGGAGGAGAGAGAGGGGTGCAGAGCGGTCGTTTTCAGCAACCGCTTGGCGTCCTTCTGTATCCTCTGCTCCCTGCCGCCACCACCCACCTCAACGCTGCCCCGGCTGCAGTGGCGGGAGCGTGAGGCGTCTGTCTCGGTGCCGGCGTTTCACGCTGAACGCTGGCATATGACGTCATATGCCGGTGCTCAGCAGTGAAGCCGCGCGTATCGTGGAAGAGCAGTGAGACAGACGCCTCGCGCTCCCGCCACAGGACTGCAGGGTAAGTGAACTACAAAGGGAGGAGGGGGGAGTAGAGAGTGGGTAGCTAGTGAGAAGGGGGGTAGGGAGTGGGTAGATAGTGTGAGAAGGGGGGTAGGGAGGGGGTAGATAGTGTGAGAAGGGGGGTAGGGAGGGGGTAGATAGTGTGAGAAGGGGGAGAGGGGGTAGATAGTGGGGATCTGATGGGGGAAAATGCTGTCGTCCCCCAGATTTTTAGGGGGTCCTACGCCCATGCCTCAAGGAGTATAAAAAATGCATTTGGCCGACGTCCATCTGTGCCAGGCAGACATATGTTGGCCCAATTAGGGTACAAACCTAAACTAAACACTCCACTCTCTCTCCTACCAATATGGCTGCATCTCATCGAGATACCGAGGGAAAGAGCATCGCCGAGCGCAACGTCTCCTTACCAGGTCTTCGTCCTTGAGAGAAGTCCGAGTAGCCATCGCAGAGGTGATGCCAGCTTTCCGGGACTGGACCAGGGACTACGATGAAGGCAGCACGTATTACTCAACGAGATTCCCAACACCAACGTCACATCCATCCCACCCCCCCGCACTCTCCATGACGGAGACAAAACACCCATCGCTAAAAACGAGAAGCACTCCTACAAGTCATCAGGGGCTATTTGCAAGAAAACAATTCTGGTGCAAAGCGGTCTTATTTCCATGGCAACCAATCAGGAGGAACATTCCACGGCTGGCACGCTGAGAAGACCAGAATGATTTCTTATAAATAACCCCCGGTCTGTAACGCAAAGGGGGGGGTATGTAACCTGCGCCTCCCGCTGCGTTACCCCAAACTACAGCAAAAGAAAAAGTTATTGATCTAACGAACAGGAAATCAAAAAAGGAAACTATCAACACCGTAAAGAAACGCTTCCACCGCAAGCAAATCCTACCACTAATACCCTACGGAGGTAACGGAGGGGTATCTGAAATCCTAACACGTGCCCGCGGGTCCGGTACGAGGTCAGGACCGGGAGATCGACACCACGGCCATCCATAAAAAGGCAATATGGCACCTGCTCCACATGGGCACAGCGGTATAGGAAGAAGGGCAGACGGGGGGGGGCAGGAATGTCTGAACGCATTCAGAGCCCATCGCTGGATATAATGGCGTGTAACACGTATGCGTGTAACATGTATGCGTGTATGTCTTGTGTGCCTGTCCCTCGCATACAAATGGGGGGTTATATACAGAGGTACAAAGTGGGCTTATCACCGTAACAACCAGTGTGATGGTCTAATCAACAGGAATTTTCCATCGGTTGCTATGGTAATAAGACCTGTTTGCGCCAGAATATTTGCATATAACTTTTGATACTTTTTAAAACGTGTCACTAGAGTTACAAGAAAACGCATGGATCCAGATAACCGTTGGGTCAGTCCTCTTGAAGGTAATGTGATAAACCTCATATGCAAATAACTCATGCCTCATTAGCATACTGGGGATGCACAGCGAGGGGATCGGATAGAATGTACAGGGAGGGGGGAGAGTATCCCTTTATAAACTTTATTAATCCTGCTAAGGCAGCTCTGTAAGCTCTGCATGGATAATGATAAATTATTAATAAGCCCCCGAGATCATTTCATTCGAACCCTCCATGAAATCAGCGATGTGCATGCGCGGTACGTTCCAAATATAAAGCCGGGGGGGGGAATAAAGAGGGGAGGTACACAAAACCCTCGACTCAGCTCGAGGCGACCACCACTTACCATAGCCTGCAGAAATGGAGTGAAGGCAAACGAAAGAATTACAAGAGGTTAATAAAACCAGAGAAATTCTAAACGGAACATCGACGCGTCTGGGCAGGAGGAGAGCCGGCAGATACTACAACAGCCGTACATGCCGACCGCCTCGTGTCCTATCCATGTCTGCTTGAATGATCCCACCAACAGAAGGTAAGACTATTAACACCCCCCGTACCACGTGGAAGAGCGGGCGCCTGCTACAGGGTATCGCCCGGCGGTCCGGCTACCGAGGGGTAAGCGCTTGTCTTGTAGCCCAAGAGACCCCCTCGCGGTTACATTGTGTTTAACAACGGCCATGATGCCCACAGAAGAGATGGCCTCGTCCACCCACACACTCCATAAGGCGACCTCGCAAGGTGATGTGGAATGAGGACCCCCAAAAGGATCCCACTAGACTAAACCCCCCCACTGCCGCCGCTTTACAAAGTTCTGTCCCCACAGTCCAGGTTTGGCCCTGGAGCTGCTACAGTCACATTTAAAGGGACCCTTTGCTGAAGCACACAGCGCCCACACGCCTCCTTGGTCTCTTATAAGAGAAATTAAAAGGATTGAAAGACTTACCAGATCGCTAACCAGCGGTATAGGCTTCTTCTTGCGCAGATCGGGCATACTGTCAATGCCGTATAACCCCCCGCCAGGCCTGCAATATAACATTAGAATGTGACAGCGTTAGACCAGTATGCCAAACCAGTACGCCAGACCAGTACGCCAAACCAATACGCCAAACCAGTATGCCAGCGTGCAGCCACAGGGAATATGACCAGCCCCGGAGATCACGGTCCATTTGGATTAATAAATGTAATTATAATCACAGGAGGAGCCTCGCGTATCATTCACCACCAGAAAGTCTGGGCACTCGTTCCTAAAAAGAATGTTACGGACAGAGACGGCTACAAAGTAACTAAGAGGAAAGGAACATGTCAGATACGCTAAAAAGCTGGAGAATATAACATTTCTTTAACACTAGAAAAAGGCATCTTATACGGCATATGATGTCATTATACCAATACATACGGGGACAACACCAGCCGCTCTCTGGTGTCACGTTCATTAATAGGACCGAGCAAAGAACAAAACGCCGTCCATTCAGACTCAGAGAAAGGAATTTTTATTAAAAGCAGCAAAAAGGGTTCTTTACAGTTAAAGAGCAGAACTCCGCTTCCCACAGACACTTCACTATCAGATCCAATTAAATACAGGCCGAGAGTATATAATATATAATATGAGGAATATACAGGATATAACGGGTTATAAGGACGGGATTAGTTATACGGCCGGAGAGTATATAATATATAATATGAGGAATATACAGGGATATAATGGGTTATAAGGACGGGATTAGTTATACGGGGGAGAGTATATAATATATAATATGAGGAATATACAGGGATATAACGAGTTATAAGGACGGGATTAGTTATACGGCCGGAGAGTATATAATATATAATATGAGGAATATACAGGATATAACGGGTTATAAGGACGGGATTAGTTATACGGGGGGAGAGTATATAATATATAATATGAGGAGTATACAGGATATAACGGGTTATAAGGACGGGATTAGTTATACGGGAGGAGAGTATATAATATATAATATGAGGAATATACAGGGATATAACGGGTTATAAGGACGGGATTAGTTATACGGGCCGGAGAGTATATAATATATAATATGAGGAATATACAGGGATATAACGGGTTATAAGGACGGGATTAGTTATACGGGGGGAGAGTATATAATATATAATATGAGGAGTATACAGGATATAACGGGTTATAAGGACGGGATTAGTTATACGGGGGGAGAGTATATAATATATAATATGAGGAATATACAGGATATAACGGGTTATAAGGGCGGGATTAGTTATACGGGGGGGGAGTATATAATATATAATATGAGGAGTATACAGGATATAACGGGTTATAAGGACGGGATTAGTTATACGGGAGGAGAGTATATAATATATAATATGAGGAGTATACAGGATATAACGGGTTATAAGGACGGGATTAGTTATACGGGGGAGAGTATATAATATATAATATGAGTAATATACAGGATATAACGGGTTATAAGGACGGGATTAGTTATACGGGGGAGAGTATATAATATATAATATGAGGAATATACAGGATATAACGGGTTATAAGGGCGGGATTAGTTATACGGGGGAGAGTATATAATATATAATATGAGGAATATACAGGATATAACGGGTTATAAGGACGGGATTAGTTATACGGGGGAGAGTATATAATATATAATATGAGGAGTATACAGGATATAACGGGTTATAAGGACGGGATTAGTTATACGGGGGAGAGTATATAATATATAATATGAGTAATATACAGGATATAACGGGTTATAAGGACGGGATTAGTTATACGGGGGAGAGTATATAATATATAATATGAGGAATATACAGGATATAACGGGTTATAAGGGCGGGATTAGTTATACGGGGGGGGAGAGTATATAATATATAATATGAGTAATATACAGGATATAACGGGTTATAAGGACGGGATTAGTTATACGGCCGGAGAGTATATAATATATAATATGAGGAATATACAGGGATATAACGGGTTATAAGGACGGCATTATTTATACGGCCGGAGAGTATATAATATATAATATGAGGAATATACAGGATATAACGGGTTATAAGGACGGGATTAGTTATACGGCCGGGGAGAGTATATAATATGAGGAATATACAGGATATAACGGGTTATAAGGACGGGATTAGTTATACGGCCGGAGAGTATATAATATATAATATGAGGAATATACAGGATATAACGGGTTATAAGGACGGGATTAGTTATACGGGCCGGAGAGTATATAATATATAATATGAGGAATATACAGGATATAACGGGTTATAAGGACGGGATTAGTTATACGGGGGGAGAGAGTATATAATATATAATATCAGGAGTATACAGGATATAACGGGTTATAAGGACGGGATTAGTTATACGGGGGGAGAGTATATAATATATAATATGAGGAATATACAGGATATAACGGGTTATAAGGACGGGATTAGTTATACGGGGGAGAGTATATAATATATAATATGAGGAATATACAGGATATAACGGGTTATAAGGACGGGATTAGTTATACGGCCGGAGAGTATATAATATATAATATGAGGAATATACAGGATATAACGGGTTATAAGGACGGGATTAGTTATACGGGGGGAGAGAGTATATAATATATAATATGAGGAGTATACAGGATATAACGGGTTATAAGGACGGGATTAGTTATACGGGGGGAGAGTATATAATATATAATATGAGGAATATACAGGATATAACGGGTTATAAGGACGGGATTAGTTATACGGCTGGAGAGTATATAATATATAATATGAGTAATATACAGGATATAACGGGTTATAAGGACGGGATTAGTTATACGGCCGGAGAGTATATAATATATAATATGAGGAATATACAGGATATAACAGGTTATAAGGACGGGATTAGTTATACGGCCGGGGAGAGTATATAATATGAGGAATATACAGTATATAACGGGTTATAAGGACGGGATTAGTTATACGGGGGGAGAGTATATAATATATAATATGAGGAATATACAGGATATAACGGGTTATAAGGACGGGATTAGTTATACGGGGGAGAGTATATAATATATAATATGAGGAATATACAGGATATAACGGGTTATAAGGACGGGATTAGTTATACGGGCCGGAGAGTATATAATATATAATATGAGGAATATACAGGGATATAACGGGTTATAAGGACGGGATTAGTTATACGGGGGGAGAGTATATAATATATAATATGAGGAATATACAGGATATAACGGGTTATAAGGACGGGATTAGTTATACGGCCGGAGAGTATATAATATATAATATGAGGAATATACAGGATATAACGGGTTATAAGGACAGGATTAGTTATACGTGGGGAGAGTATATAATATATAATATGAGGAATATACAGTATATAACGGGTAATAAGGATGGGATTAGTTATACGGCTGGAGAGTATATAATATATAATATGAGTAATATACAGGATATAACGGGTTATAAGGACGGGATTAGTTATGCGGCCGGAGAGTATATAATATATAATATG
Organism: Spea bombifrons; assembly: GCF_027358695.1. Lineage (NCBI taxonomy): Eukaryota > Metazoa > Chordata > Amphibia > Anura > Pelobatidae > Spea > Spea bombifrons. The sequence continues at coordinate 162,756,811 of NC_071087.1, read as the reverse complement.
AGGAATATACAGGGATATAACGGGTTATAAGGACGGGATTAGTTATACGGGGGGAGAGTATATAATATATAATATGAGGAATATACAGGATATAACGGGTTATAAGGACGGGGTTAGTTATACGGGGGGAGAGTATATAATATATAATATGAGGAGTATACAGGATATAACGGGTTATAAGGACGGGATTAGTTATACGGGGGGAGAGTATATAATATATAATATGAGGAGTATACAGGGATATAACGGGTTATAAGGACGGGATTAGTTATACGGGGGAGAGTATATAATATATAATATGAGGAATATACAGGATATAACGGGTTATAAGGACGGGATTAGTTATACGGCCGGAGAGTATATAATATATAATATGAGGAATATACAGGATATAACGGGTTATAAGGACGGGATTAGTTATACGGGGGGAGAGTATATATAATATATAATATGAGGAATATACAGGATATAACGGGTTATAAGGACGGGGTTAGTTATACGGGGGGAGAGTATATAATATATAATATGAGGAGTATACAGGATATAACGGGTTATAAGGACGGGATTAGTTATACGGGGGGAGAGTATATAATATATAATATGAGGAATATACAGGATATAACGGGTTATAAGGACGGGATTAGTTATACGGGCCGGAGAGTATATAATATATAATATGAGGAATATACAGGGATATAACGGGTTATAAGGACGGGATTAGTTATACGGGGGAGAGTATATAATATTTTATATGAGGAATATACAGGATATAACGGGTTATAAGGATGGGATTAGTTATACGGGGGGAGAGTATATAATATATAATATGAGGAATATATGGAAGAATATGATTTTTTGTAACTTTAATTAGTCTGGTACTGATAAAATCTGGGAACAAAAAGGGATAAAACAAAAAAGTTTTTGTACATAAAATGAACTGTAAGTTCAGCTCCTGTGCAAAGTTTGGAAAGTCATTGCATCCACTACTGGAATGTGTCTGCTGATTGGACCATGCCATTTGTTGCTATGGAGATAACACCGCTGGGTGCTTTTGGGGTTTAAGGTCTTTTTAAGAAAGGGCAGTGAGTTGATTCGGGTCCGGAGCTCTCGGGAAATCATCTGAATTTAATAATAATTTGAAAAAAGGTTTGATCCAGAAAATGTAGAAGATTCACTAATTATATAAAATGAAACTTCTTCCTCCAGGCCTGAAAGCCGCTCGGCTACCAGAACATGAATTAATAAAACAAAAAGCAAAGAGAAGGCAGACGGATCGGACGTGCATTACGAGGAGATAAACGAGATATCCGACGGACCCCGAAGAGGCGTTCTAAGATCTTAAAGGGACATGCGGACCCCCGAAAGCCTCGGACACATCCTGGGCGTGAGAAAAGCCCACGTTCTAGAACCTAAATCTATTGAGTACCTAAGAACCTCGTAGAACGTTGGCCACAACATCATCCACCATGACAGTCCGACGACCTCCCCCGCTAACCGGCTTATTAACCCTATCATGGCTGGGAACACGTGCTGCCCTGTCCCCGCTGCAGGCGCCGTTTTCACGGCTGGATTATAACATGGAGGCGACGTCTGAATGAATATTTCTTTGGAAGGCGTAACACTTGGAGGTGTTTATTAAAGCGAGCCTTCTGTTTGCAACGCATGTATGATAAATATCAGCCCCGGACGCCGCTCAAGTACAGCAACAGAAAAGCAGAGACATATGGAGAGCATCGAGCGCCTGGAAACGGAGCCAGTCCGGGAAATGAGGGCTCCCCGGAGAGCCCCGGAACCTCAGACTCTTCTTATACAGCGATATACAGCCTCCAGGAGAGCCCCCCAAACCCTCCTTATACAGCGATATACAGCCTCCCGGAGAGCCCCCCAAACCCTCATACAGTGATATACAGCCTCCAGGAGAGCCCCCCAAACCCCAGACCCTTACTATACAGTGATATACGGCCTCCCGGAGAGCCCCCCAAACCCCAGACCCTTACTATACAGTGATATACGGCCTCCTGGAGAGCCCCCCAAACCCCAGACCCCAGACCCTCCTTATACAGTGATATACGGCCTCCCGGAGAGCCCCCCAAACCCTTCCTATACAGTGATACACAGCCTCCCCGGAGACCCCCCCAAACCCCAGACCCTCCTTATACAGCGATATACAGCCTCCCGGAGACCCCCCCAAACCCCAGACCCTCCTTATACAGTGATATACGGCCTCCCGGAGAGCCCCCCAAACCCTTCCTATACAGTGATACACAGCCTCCCCGGAGACCCCCCCAAACCCCAGACCCTCCTTATACAGCGATATACAGCCTCCCGGAGACCCCCCCAAACCCCAGACCCTCCTTATACAGCGATATACAGCCTCCCGGAGAGCCCCCCAAACCCTTCCTAAACAGTGATATACAGCCTCCCGGAGAGCCCCCCAAACCCCAGACCCTCCATATACAGTGATATACAGCCTCCCGGAGAGCCCCCCAAACCCCAGACTCTCATTATACAGCGATATACAGCCTCCCGGAGAGCCCCCCAAACCCTTCCTATACAGTGATATACAGCCTCCCAGAGAGCCCCCCAAACCCTTCCTATACAGTGATACACAGCCTCCCCGGAGAGCCCCCCAAACCCCAGACCCTCCTTATACAGCGATATGCAACCTCCCCGAGAGCCCCCCAAACCCTCCTTATACAGCCTCCCCAGAGAGCCCCCCAAACCCTCCTTCTACAGCCTCCCCAGAGAGCCCCCCAAACCCTCCTTATACAGTGATATACAGCCTCCTGGAGAGCCCCCCAAACCCTTCCTATACAGTGATATACAGCCTCCCGGAGACCCCCCCAAACCCTTCCTGTACTGTCCTCCTAGAAAGCCCCCAAAGACCTCCAGTGAAGTGCAGTAACGTCCGACAGCCCCACCCTGCCCTGCTTTTATCTATATACCGCTTATAACGTTCTCTGAGCACCTGTGACGGACAGACAGACATCGGATACGTTTATAACAAATAAAGTATTTTCCACGCACCGCGAAATTCTAAACATTTTCTTATTTTTTAGTCTGCGTAAAACCACGACATAGAAATATTAGGAAGAACGTCACTCACCCTCCCTTAAACCACGGCGGCTTCGAAGGATCTCCATCGTCTTGATTCTACACGAGAGGAGGAAAAGAAGAGAATCAGTCCGTACCTGCGCACGCACACACCACCGGGGGCACGGACACACCACCGGGGGCACGCACACACCACCGGGGGCACGACACAAACACACAACCACAGGTCACAAAGAGCCTGTTCAGTGCGCCCGACGGCCGGTTCCCCCCAAACCAATAATATCATGAATCCTTGCCCCCCCGGTTGCTTTTTATTTCACCCCCAGCAAAATGAGCTTTCTGTGCTATAAAAATTATTATTGTCGCTCCCGCCTCCTGGAAGCAGGAAGTGTACTTAAGAACACGCTCTGTACCGTAGGACAGCGGAGAGCTGTGATTGGCTGCCGCTGCTCCCATTGATTTCAGTAGGAAGTGCTACAGCGCATGTACAGGAGGCTTAATCAATGCAGCAGTAAGCCGTGTGTTTTACGTGACATTCGTACAAACCGCTTCCTAAGAGCTGAAGAGAAAGCGTTTGTGAAGCGGGATCCCCCCTGGCCATCGCTATCGCCTCTCATCACACCTACGCACCATCATTCACCAATAACCCGAGCAGATGAGGAGCGCTGTGTTCATCAGAACAATCTATACAAATATATATTAAACATAACCAAAATAATTGTGTCCCGTTACACCCGGCTTTACTGATCAGCTGAGGCTCGCTCCCTGCACGTGCGCGGCGGCGCCCCCCTTCAGAGCCAACATGAGAGCCAATCGCATGCGTCCTAGCCGAGAGCTGTGATTGGCTGTTAAACATTCCCTTTAAATGCTGACACTATACGAGACATTCGTTCCCCGGATATGATGCCATAAAATTCTGTTGCTGCGATGAAAATAGATTTATAGTAATTTAATGCCTGTGAAGATTATATCACTTTTTAACCATACATTGTACAGGGCCGGCTCGCCGATTTCACTATACATTGTACAGGGCCGGCTCAGCCTTTTATTTGTTTTTTTTTTTAAGAAGTTCACTGCGGTTGGCCCTGGAAAATGTATAGTTAAGTCGGGGAGGATAAACCCTCTTCCAGGGTTAGTGAAAAGACCCTAGAGTCGTCAGACTTGTCACAGCAGAATGACGCCAACATCTCACAGGGAAAAGGACCGCGGGGGCTCGGCGGAGAGCAGAGAAAAAGCACACTGAGGACGTTTAACCCTACGGTGTCAGAGGAACGGATCCATCGGGGGGCCAACCGCGGAGCTTTAAACCAGGAAGCCCCACGTGGACAGACAACGGGTTTATAGCCCCTCCCCTGAATAAAAGTATTGAAACGGCTCCGTCCGGCTCTCAGGGTTACGTCCGGGGTCCCAAAACACCGCAGCGCTGCCAGGGTCCTGTCTGACGGTACGGGAACGGCCGGCGCGCGTGGGAAGCAGGAGCTGCGACGCCGACCACCTCCGTGATATGAGAATAAAAGCAAACTGGCCCCCCCAGTCCCTCCCCGGCACTGAACAGACTCTGCCGGACCCCACACAGCTCTTAACCCTTTCCAGGACAGGCGACTAAAGAGTCAAAGTAGCGCATGCTGCAGATCCCAAAACCCAGCAAGGGCACCCAGGGGCATTGGAGGAGGGGTACATCATCACACAGGGGCATCAGAGGAGGGGTACATCGCCACACAGGGGCATCGGAGGAGGGGTACATCGCCACACAGGGGCATCGGAGGTGGGGTACATCGCCACACAGGGGCATCGGAAGAGGGGTACATCGTCACACAGGGGCATCGGAAGAGGGGTACATCGTCACACAGGGGCATCGGAAGAGGGGTACATCGTCACACAGGGGCATCGGAGGAGGGGTACATCGCCACACAGGGGCATCGGAGGAGAGGTACATCGTCACACAGGGGCATCGGAGGAGGGGTACATCGCCACACAGGGGCATCGGAGGAGGGGTACATCGCCACACAGGGGCATCGGAAGAGGGGTACATATCGTCACACAGGGGCATCGGAGGTGGGGTACATCGCCACACAGGGGCATCGGAGGAGGGGTACATATCGTCACACAGGGGCATCGGAGGAGGGGTACATCGCCACACAGGGGCATCGGAAGAGGGGTACATATCGCCACACAGGGGCATCGGAGGTGGGGTACATCGCCACACAGGGGCATCGATACATCGCCAAGCCAACAGCGACAGTAAAATAACCTGGTATTCTGCTCGGTGTCCCTCTGGGAACAACAAATTAAATAATAAAAAAAAAGAAAAAACAGAACTGGTTAGCAGCGCCGGTATCTGCCCCGAACACGCCACGGGGTGCAGTTTTATAAAGGACACGGCTAACAAATGGGAAGCATGTTATGAGATGAGGGTTTAACTCTTTGAGTGCTAGTGGGGTGAGAGCAGCACCGCAGAAGCACCAAAAGGGTTAAACATGAAAGGTTATAAGAGGTCAAGAAGACAATCTCTATAGATAGAGGCTACAGGTGTTACTTGGGCACGGACATTGTTACAACGTATCACCCGCAGAACGTTCCAGCGCACGGGGGGCAAATAACCGGACCCCACTCAGCAAATCATAATATACGTACGCAACCAATCCCACCCTAAGAGGGAACCGAGAACATACTTTGGGTTCAATTACCAGGATTTGGACTGGATCACTGGCCATTTATCTTTCCTCTGGCACTGAAAGGGTGCACCGGCTATCACGGCCCCAGGGGGGTTGTTCAGCGAACAGGGACTGCTTTAGATTATCTGGGGGCCCGAATCACAAAGATTTAGTAGGGCCCGGTAATAAAACAAACCGAGGCTGGCGGATTTATTACCAATAATCTGGATTATCCGGATAGGCTTCTCCCTTTCACGCTCTAAGGGGCCCTGAGCAGCTGCCTAATCGTTTTATACAGAAGCGCCGACCCCTGCCAGGTGTCTCCAGGTGAGCGGAGTCCGCGCCGGCCGGCAGAAGGTGACCCCCCCGTGGCTGCGGTTACGCTGCGTGATGTCATTAGCGTAAGCGCGGGGACCCGGGAAGCGGTTTGTCTCTGCCTGCGGTGACAGCGGCCGGCTGCTTGCCGGAGTTTATTAATAGCTCTGCGAGGCTGCAGCTCTCTCCACGCACCGCGCCTCCGCCGACCGTCACGCGAGCGATTAGACGCGCCAAGAACCACAAAGGATCCCCGACGCCGCTGACAGAAACGGGAGCCGCCGGCGTCATACGCCGAGAAACAAACATTCACCGGAGCCGTTGCGGGATCTTTATGGAAAGTTAACTCTTTGGCTTCCTGTTAATCTTAGTTATAAGATCGTCGTATTCTTTTTAGACGTCTGATTGGGTGGGGCGTAGGGCACGGCTCGCTTAACTGTTTGAGAACCGGATGAGTGTGCTCACGGTGGCCCCCCCTATTTATGTGTTGCATGCCCACGCGCTTCAGAGGCATCCGGTCCGATCCGGTCATCAATCTCTCGATTTACGACGGAGGGTCATCTTCGGAGAGGTAAACGGGACCTCGACGAGTGGGTTTTTACCCCGTTTACCCCCCCCGCCGACCAACAGAATTCCAAAACGAGAGGCAGAATTGCGAGCAGCCCACGGGCCGCAGAGAACGGATGGGGGGAGGGGAGAGGGACAATGGAAAGAAAAAAGCAAAAAGTGCCCCGAATTCTACCTGCGAAGCGTCGAGACAATCAGGAGGAGAGCCGCTCTCGCTGCCGGGGAATTAGCGGTAATTAGCAATTACTTTACATCAGGAGGCACTCCGCGGAGGCAGCGGAAAGAAAGCATTCCAAAAGAAATTACCCGCTGACTGAGTGCCTTTCTCTAACGGCCCGTTCTCTGCTCTCCCGAGACTTTACGTGAAGTACAAAGGGGGTAATTTCCATCTCAGCAGCAACGTTCCCACAAATCCACCCGCGCCAACAGCCCCGCGGCCGCAGGACTCGCGTGCACCAGACGCCTTCCTCAGGCGCTTTATGTCGTCCCATGTGCCCCCTCGCACGTCTGCCGCTAAACATGTGTCAGACCCTGAAAGTGCCCCCCCCATGTGTAACGTGTCTTCAGAAAGGGAAGGAATTAAAGACAGTCATTATTTAACGGGAATGTGGTGGGTAACCTTGTAACCGGTATTTTCATTCAGTATCTTCTCATCCATAACAGAAAGGACAGTGAATAATAAAAGCTTCTCCGTACCGCTCTCTGCAGACGGAGGTCTCGCTGCGTACGGAGGAGCAGGACCACCGCCCGTCTTCTTGACCTCTTACACTTTCAATGAACGTGAATCGATGCGAATACCACGAGACTCTTAACAATGGCGCATGAGAAACAACACAGAACATCGAGTGCAAAGCTTCTCCTTCCTGCAGACCTCGGATACAAAAAACATTGGCCAACCAGCAGTTACGATGAGTGGTCCACCTGTGCTAAAGGAGGTATGGAGCTTAAATCCCAAATGGTTCAAGGCCCTTAAGGACTGGGATCACCAATTTAAAAAAAAACTAACAAAGAAATGCAAGCGAGGTTTTGGATACAGACAGGGCATGGAGCTGGAACAACGTTTTGGGGGGGGGGTCATGAAGACCTGTCCAAACGCGTCAGATCCACCAAGCACCTAAGCATGGACCATGAAGGTTATCCGGGATGGACAGGGAAGCTGCAGCTTTATGATCTAGAACTTGGCTTTTGTGAGTTTAGGACACAATGATCTCATTCACGAGGCTCTTGGGTCAAAGTTTTGGATCCAACTTAAGACAGAGGACACTAGAATATGAACATAAACATTACACAATGAACAGAAATACAACCTCTGAACAAGTCACGATCTAACGGCCAGCCGGCGTACCTGAGCTCATTTCTTCTGCAGACATCCAAAAGGTTTCCTGCACGATGTCCTTCAGGAGCTTCCTCTGCATCTTCTTCTTCTCCTTCAGCACGTTCTTGAAGTTGTTGATGCACTTGTTGAGGTAGATCGTCTCGGCGCAGACTTGATCGAGCCTCAAAGGCTTCCCTTCCTTTACTCCGTCCGCCGGTTCGTTGCCATCCACGATCTGCTCGCCGGAGGTCAAGGGCTGCTCGGGATGGACGTCCACGTCGGGCGAAAGGATCAAAGAGGGTATCGAAGACTCGTGGGGCAAGGAGGGGACGCCGTTCAGCACGAAGTAAGCATCTTCTTTCAAGTTGGAGCTTGAGCTGTAGCTATTGGTCCTGCTTGAATGCGTCGGGACGTCATTGAAGTGCCCGCTGCCGACGCTGTTGAGTTGATGGATGCCGTCGTACTCGCCCACAGTGAACCCGGTCTCTTTATTCTCCATGAAGACCTCGGGGCTCTCCAGCTTGTTGAAAACGACCTTCAAGGCTGAGCGGAAATGGTTGAGGGCCTTTCCTAGCTTATTGGCGTAGAACTTAATATCCACTATATCGATGTTCTCGTCTGGCTGGTGCAGGAAGTCTCTGAACACGCGGTCGCTCTTATCCTGACCGTCCAGGTCTATGTGGACGACTTCTTTTAGGGTTTCCGCCACGGTTCCGTCCGAGCATTTGTTGACGGTGTCGTCGAAGCTTAAAGACGTGAAGCTGCCGGACGGGTCTTTTATGATGACGTTAATTTTTTCCGTGCTGCGGAACTGGACCCTGGAGTCACAGGAGACAAGGTCCCCTTCGCCCCGGCACCCTCTCTCGTGCTCGTCTACGACGGAGCGGCACCTCTGTATCGCGATCTCGGCCTCGGCGGCCAGCTCGGCAGACGTATTCAGCTGGCTGGAGCGGGACAGCAGCCGAGGACACCTGCAGGGCGCTTTCTCGGTGGAAGGCGGACCGGTAAAATTGATGTTTTTCTGAGACTCTTGAGAGTCGAGACGGATGCAGAGGTGACTGACGCTTTTCTCCAAGGACTGTTCGCGGCTCTCTTTCACTTTATTCACGTCGCCGCCGGATGCCTCCATTTCGGTTGTTAACCGGCATTTTTTAGCCAAAGTACATTTCTGCGCAAAGAGGAACTCCTCCCCTAAACGCGGCGCCTCAGCGCTCGTGTTCTGGTATCTGATACGAAAGGACTCCCTCTTGCGCTCGCCACCCGCATCGTCGGTCCTCACCACTTCCTTGTCTAGGCTCAAGGAGCTCCAGCGATTTTCCCTCAAGCCTCGCTGAAGCACAGAGAGGGAGTTGGCTCTCTGCCGGTCCTCCGCCTCAAGCTCCTCGAAGGGAACGATTCTGACTTTGGAATTTTCCAAGTGGAGGGATTTCGTTAAGATGAAGTCTCTGTGATCGGGGTGAGCGAGAGTAACCACCGCAGGCCTGGGTTCCAACAACCGGCTCGCGTCCGTACCCAACCTGTACGCGTCTTTTACGCAGTCTCTGCCTTCCATGCCGCTAAAGCAGCGGTTATCGGAGAGGAAACAATGGATGGCGTCCAACGTACTCTCTCCCTCGCGCTCAGAGAGGCCATAAAAACATAAAGCGGTTCCGTCGCTCTCGGCATCCTTACACAAGTCCCCGCTCGACGAACTTTTTGGAGAAGACCCGTATCCAGTTTGCAAGCCCTCGATCTCGTTGAGGACGGTATCGACGCAGGAAGACACCTCGTCCACGGAACCTCTGATGGCGCTCAGGTGCTGCCTCAACTCGGCGATCTCCTCCTGGATACGACTAATGCCCTGGAGCTCCTTGATGATGTATTCTATGACATCGCCAGACCGGTCGGCGGTTGCCGAGCTGCTCTCGGTGCCGGACTCCGTTGGATTGTCTTGGCAGAGAAGCCGGTTGCGTTCCGTAATCTCCCGCCAGCTCATCGTGATGCTGATGGTCGGCAGATCCTGCTTGTCCGACGGGGACAGCCCGTCGTCCTGACACGGAGAGAAAAGCTCGGCGCTCTGCTCTCCCGATGAAGTCTCCTCGGAGACGTCGCGGCTGGTCGGCTCCTCCGAGCCGTCCGGTAGTTGGAACCCCGAGTCCCAATTCATTTCGGAATCCTCGGCGCAGAAGTTAACGGCTTCCCTGGCGGCCGCCGTCTGCTCCGGGGCGTCACGCGGGGTTTGCAGGTCCAGGTCGCCCGATTTTCTTTTTATTACGCACACAAAGGGGTCGGCGCCATGGTCCGGAGACGTCTTCTCTGCCGGTCCGTGGAGTAGCCGCTTCATCTTCTCTCTAACGCACAGAGGTATTCTTTGCTTTCCGGACAGGGCTTTTATTGAATGTTTCCAGAGCCGAAGGGCATCGCAATTCTCTTTCCTTTTCAGCTTTCGCCTGGCAAACATCATCGTCTGCAGAACCTGTTCTTTGTCATAGCGCTATATGTCAAATCCAGAGACCGGGGCTCTCTCGGCCCCCCGTACAGCATCGACCCGCTGACAATTATACCTGGAGAGTATACGAAACTTGCTATTTTTTAATGCATCATAATACAAAACGAATGAAAGGCATATTTTAGAAAACATTTTTTCAAATTCAATAAAAAAAAAAAAACGGGGGGGTTTAAAAAAAAAACAAAACAGGTTACTTTTTCTTAATCTTAACCCTTTAAATGTCACAAGATTGACTCCCATATATAAATACATTGTATACTTCAGTTTAGGTGAAGACAGCTATGCGTTGCTATGGAAACTGCCCTCTTTGAATATTCTGCCTATACATAGCATGGAAATGCTGTTAGGATCATGGCTGCTGTTACCCCGTCTCCTTCGTTAACTTCCCCCGGGAAAAAAATCGAAAGCGTTGAAGATCTTCGTGATCTTAATTTTAAGTCATATTTTTTTCAGGAATTTCTTACATTTGGTGGCCAGGATGAGAAGACGTCAGCGTCATACACTGCTGCGGCTTTATTAGGGGGCAAGTAACCTGTCATTCAGATCACAAAATCCAGTAGGAAACCGGCACATGTAACCACTCAGGGATCCTTGATTTAGTGGAGCAGCCTCCCAGCAGAGGTGGTAGAGGGTAATACAGCGAGGGTATTAAACATGCATGGGATAGACATACGGCTGCTGAATCTAAGACGAGACCGGTGACTGTTGGCTCGGAAGCTCTGTGCGATTGTTAGCAGATTCTGCAGTGCTGTATAATGGGGGGATCTTTGTGCCGCCGCGCAGAAAGCTCGGAAGCGCTTCGTTATCCTCTAACACAGATATCAGCTACAGAGGGGGGTCTGATAACGTACAGAGGTGGGAGATCCAGTAACCGCGCAACGCTGTGTATCATAGTATATTATATATATGTTATAGTAGCTGGGTAATTCTGTGTATTATAGTATATTTTAGTGTATATATTTTTTATATTATATTTTATATATATATCACAGCAGCCGGGTAACGCTGTGTATCATAGTATATTATAGTATATATATTACATATATCATAGCAACCGGGTAATTTTGTGTGTTATAGTATATATAATTATAGCAGCCGGGTGAAGCTGTGTATTATAGCATATTATATATATTAATGCAGCCGGGTAACGCTGTGTATTATAGTATATTATAATATATATTATAGCAGCTGGGTAATTCTGTGTATTATAGTATATATAATTATAGCAGCCGGGTGAAGCTGTGTATTATAGTATATTATATATATGTTATAGTAGCTGGGTAATTCTGTGTATTATAGTATATTTTAGTGTATATATTTTTTATATTATATTTTATATATATATCATAGCAGCCAGGTAACACTGTGTATCATAGTATATATATTACATATATTATAGCAGCAGGGTAACGCTGTGTATTATAGTATATTTTAGTGTATATATTTTTTATATATATATCACAGCAGCCGGGTAACGCTGTGTATTATAGTATATATTATATATATATATTATATATATTATAGCAGCCGGGTAACGCTGTGTATTATAGTATATATTATATATATATATTATATATATTATAGCAGCCGGGTAACGCTGTGTATTATAGTATATATTATATATATATATTATATATATTATAGCAGCCGGGTAACGCTGTGTATTATAGTATATATTATATATATTATAGCAGCCGGGTAACGCTGTGCATTATAGTATATATTATATATATTATAGCAGCCGGGTAACGCTGTGTATTATAGTATATATTATATATATATATTATATATATTATAGCAGCCGGGTAACGCTGTGTATTATAGTATATATTATATATATATATTATATATATTATAGCAGCCGGGTAACGCTGTGTATTATAGTATATATTATATATATTATAGCAGCCGGGTAACGCTGTGCATTATAGTATATATTATATATATTATAGCAGTCGGGTAACGCTGTGTATTATAGTATATATTATATATATTATAGCAGTCGGGTAACGCTGTGTATTATAGTATATATTATATATATTATAGCAGCCGGGTAACGCTGTGCATTATAGTATATATTATATATATTATAGCAGTCGGGTAACGCTGTGTATTATAGTATATATTATATATATTATAGCAGCCGGGTAACGCTGTGCATTATAGTATATATTATAGCAGTCGGGTAACGCTGTGTATTATAGTATATATTATATATATTATAGCAGCCGGGTTACGATGTGTATTATAGTATATATTATATATATTATAGCAGCCGGGTAACGCTGTGTATTATAGTATATATTATATATATTATAGCAGCCGGGTAATGCTGTGTATTATAGTATATATTATATATATATATTATATATATTATAGCAGCCGGGTAACGCTGTGTATTATAGTATATATTATATATATTATAGCAGCCGGGTAATGCTGTGTATTATAGTATATATATATATTATAGAATATTATATATATTTCCGTTAATTTCAGGGTTTGCCGCAGGAATTTGGGGATAAAGAACAGGATTTTTGCGACCCAGGGAAGCTAATTTATGTCAGTTTGCGGCAAAAAACTTGTAAAGAGAACTAATCTCTTCCTTTTTCTGCTTTCTTAGGAAGCCAGATCCACTTCCACTGAAGGAGAGGAATAATTAATGGGGAGGAATAATCATGCAGATCATGAGAGCTGGAAGTTAAGATGGCTGCTCCCACGGCATTCACATAAAGGGGTTTCTAATACATCCTTGACTTTAATCCTGCGTGGATTTTGGGTCTCAGTAACTCTGAGCTGGCAGGGCCGATTCTGTAACAGGGTCACCCAGTCATGCGCAGGCTGAGGTTCCTCTATGATGTTCCGTACACACTAAGGTCTGATGCCGGGAAGCTCTACTTTACTGGGAGAGTGGTAGATAA